>NC_142197.1:5066250-5220000 GCF_026936395.1 Plectropomus leopardus | reverse complement strand
AATACAGAAATATTTAATCACAGGAACAAATAAATACAAAATAAAAAAATGCATAAATAAAATAAAGCTAAAGAAATGAATAGATGTCAAGAAAGAAGGAAATGTTAAAGAAGTACAAGAATAAAGACATAAATTATTAAATCCAGTAATAAATAAATACAAAAATAAATGCACAAATAACATAAAGAGGAAAAAATGAAGGAAAGAAGGGAATAAATTATACAGGTATAAATACAAATATAGAATAAAAGTGCATAAATAAATATAGAAGTGTAGATAGTGTATATGTATATATATATACACACACTATCTGCCCGTTTACATATGTATATATATGAATGTATACTGTATGCATGTATTTATTATGTATGTGTATGTATTTCTGTTTATTTAAACATTTCCTTATAAACTTTTTAAATTTATTATTGTGCATTTATTTATGCATGCAATTGTTAAATTATGAATGTATTTATTCATACACACATATTTACTTATTTCTGCATTTTTATATTTTTATTTGGTCATTTATTTCTTTTTCATTCATTCATGGATATTTAGGTAATTTTTCCCACATACTTTAGCTTAATGTATCTCTTCACCTCTTTGTTGTGTTTCAGGATAACTTTCAGAAGCTGATGCAGATTCAGTACAGTCTCAACGGTCACCACGAGATCGTTCAGCCGGGCAGGGTGAGTCATTCCCGTGTTTTGTAAAGGTACAGATTAATTTTGGGAGAAAATTTACACGGTAGTATAATCTCTCAGAGGACTGCCAAATACCAGTTACTGATATTTCAAACAGCATTCATTTGCTTCTGTTTTGTGTATTGATTATTTTAAACTTTTTAAATCTGTCATTTAAGGTTATTATTCAGCCACTGGACTCCACATACTGATGTTTTTTGGTTTTTAAGCGGCCCATTTTAGAGCAAACGTGTCTGTATTTGCAGGTGTTTCTGAAGGAGGGAACTCTAATGAAGCTGTCCAGGAAAGTCATGCAGCCACGGATGTTTTTTCTGGTGAGAAATAAATTAAAAATCCAGTTTACGTTATGCTTTCACATCTGTCTTTCCACTCTAAATGGATAATATTTACATGTATGTTTACATTTTTTGTCACTTGTAAATTTATCTTAATGTTTTTTCGTTTTGCGTCTGTGTCTCTTCAGTTTAATGATGCACTCATGTACACCACTCCAGTCCAGTCCGGCCAGTATAAACTCAACAGTGTCCTCTCTCTGGCCGGCATGAAGGTTAGCGACACGCTGAAAATACACTCATTTTTTATTTTAATCCTTTTTTTTCATTTCTTGTATGTTCTCAATGTGATTTTTTGACTTTTTTACTGTCTTTTCTTGTCTGTGTCTCCTGGTTAAGACTTTTTTTCTCATGTTAGAGGATGATTTTGTTTCTTTGATATTCGATGATGTATTTATTTTTGATATTTAATAACATTTTGCCATTTTATCTGTTTTTTTCTGTTTGTTACGAATGTACAAGTGTTCTTACACACTAAAACATGGTCTCTATTGAATTATTTAGCACAAATTGCAGCACAAATGTGAACATTGCTCATGCATTTGAAATGGTGCACAGTCTCTGCTGGTGATCTGTTATTTATGTGTTTCTGTGTGTGTTTTTCCAGGTGAGCAAACCCAGCCAGGAGGCTTATCAGAACGAGCTCAACATCGAAAGCGTGGAGCGCTCCTTCATCCTGTCTGCCAGGTCAGCTCTCAGTGATTATCAGCACGTAATGAGCAGTAAACATTTACGCATTCAATCTGTCGTTTTGGCTGCAGCTGAAGGTCCTGATGTGTTCTGTGTTTGCAGCTCAGCGACAGAGCGAGACGAGTGGCTGGAGGCCATCGCCAAGGCGATAGACGATTACACGAAGAAGAAAATAACCTTCATATCAAGTCGAAGTCAGGAGGAGGTAAAACAATGAGTCTGGGTCTTCAAAAATTGATGGAGTTCTTCTGTGCAGCTCGGCTGAGACGTGTACATTGTCGGCGTGATTTAAAATTTAGAGAAAGTGAAATAACCCAAAGTCCAATTCGAAATCTGGTTGGAGACAATAAATTATACAAGGAACTCATTTTTAATATAAATCCAATAACAATACACACATTAGATATGAGGTTTAAAGTATTGGAAATGTATATGATTCAAAATTAGGCAAATATTTTAAAATGGGTAGCTTAATAAGGAAATTTTAAGTATTTAAGCAATGGGCAATAAAAGGAATAAGAGCTTGCTGTGGGGAGCTGGAGAGTTTTTTAAAATCTGAGTGGAAAACATGAAATGCATGAATTTTATAGATACCTTCAGCTATGGGACTTTTACAAAAGAGAAATCAGATTCTTCCAAGGAGGTGGGTGGTGTTATCCAAATTCTGATCACAGCATTTTAGGAAATTAACATAAGTTAGTGATATATCAAGGATTTAACTCTAATGACAAACATTCAACTAAATATATCAAGGTGAAATGGGAAAAAGAAATCAATGAAGACATTTTAGACGAAGATTAGCATAATATGTGCAAGATAAACCATTCATCCACTAATTCATGAACCTGCAGGAAATTCTGATTTATTTATTTTTTGTTACACCAAATCTGAAAAGTACGCAGCCGCACAGTCATCAGAAATGTTGTCTTTTGGTGCAGACCATTGTTATGATTCTTGGAAAACTGATCAGAAGTAATTGTATTGTAGGAAATGGTATGTGAGGAGCTAAAACAGATACTTAGACGGAGGGTCACCAGCAGATGCTCGTTGCTTTATTGTGCAAATTCTCTGAAGAAATTATTACTGCCAATGACAGAAATTGGATCAAAATACTGCTTGTAGCAAGCAAAAAAACAAAAAATTAGGATGTGTGGTAAGGAAACAGCACCAACGAAGGATTAACAACCGTGGGAGAAAACTCTTTATTGTAAAAGTTGACTCAGACTGAAACTACAAGAAGCACAAGTTGAAAGAAAACTGACTCAGTACGAGACTCAAAAAGACGAAACGGGACTATAAAAATAACCCACAGATGCATATAGACAGCTGTATTTTATAATTTCACTCTGTTTAACCCTCGATCTCTCTGGACTCAGGCGGAGTGTGTTGTCGACAGCGGGGCCCCGTTGGGTTCAAAGGCTCCCATCTGGATCCCAGACCTGAGGGCCACCATGTGCATGATCTGCACCTGCGAGTTCACCCTCACCTGGAGGAGGCATCACTGTCGCGCCTGTGGCAGGGTCAGTGCCGCTCCGATTACTCACACAACAGAGTTTAATGAACTTTATTCTCACGGCAGATACGTGTGTGTGTGTGTGTGTGTGTGTGTGTGTGTGTGTGTGTGTGTGTGTGTGTGTGTGTGTGTGTGTGTGTGTGTGTGTGAGACAGGTGGTGTGTCAGGCGTGCTCTGCCAATAAGTACTACCTGGAGTACTTGAAGAACCAGCCGGCTCGAGTGTGCGATCACTGCTTCGCGAAGCTGCAGGAGAACAGTAAGTAAACACAAATTTCACTTTCTGTCACTTTAAAAAAAACAACAGTGATTTTATCCCCTAACAAGTGCTGTGTGTGAATCGGTCTGCACAGATTAATCGGATATTCATCGCAATCCCAAATTTGGTGATTTTCTGTGATACTGACTTCTAAAATGGGTGTCAGCTCACAGAAAAGTGCTGCACATTTGAAATTTATTTGAACATGGAGCATAAAATGAAAACAAAAATCAAGCAAACAAAAAAACAACAAACAGCATCAAAGGACGAGAAAAGTTTAACGAAAATAGTCCACGCCCAATCGGAGTGGGAAGAAGTTGAGATTTATTATGTTATTATCCTGATTCCCAATATTGATGTTAATAATAATAATCACAATAATAATGTTATAATAATAATAAACTTTATTTATATAACACTTTTTAAAACAAAGTTACAAAGTGAAATCGAGACTGCAAACAGACAAAATGAAATCATCCATTCATCCGTCGTCATCTTCACTTATTTTTTTTAAGAATTTCAGATTTAGGAGAGAACAAATTATATGCAGAGAGTCAGGGGTTAACAGATTATCGGCCTGGCAGATTATTGGGGCTGATGTTTGCCGTTTTGCCGATTATCAGTATCTGCATTTTATTTTGATTTACTTTTTTTGTGCTTATTTTTTATGATCGCTGCTAAAAAAAAAAAAAAATTAAAAGCGCAAAGAAAGTGTCGGCATAGGAGGATCTTTTACTTTGCAAAAATCTTGGGGTGGTATTTTTATTTAATATATTTTTATTTTCACAAGATTTTCACTTGACTTCTTATAAAACCAAGTTTAAGAAAAATGACATAAATCTATCTTGTACCATGTAAAAACAAAGTTAGAGAGAGATAGAATAAAATGAAAAATAAATAAAAAGTCTATGTTGCAAAATCGTTCATACAGGCGACCACAACACCAAAAGTATGTTGTTCAGAAACAATCAAAAAGAAATTAAAAGGGATAAAAAAAAAGGAAAATTTATAATAATAAATAAATAACAAAGTACAAACAAACATCAATTATTCAGCATTTTCAAAGGCTCAGTGTGTATTTTCTGGGGTTAGGGGTCTCACAATCAAAACATTAATAAAAGACGGACTTTGATGATGTCGTGAAGTAGCGTGGAATCATGGGAGTTGTATTCATTGTTAAACAACTGTTGCTGCAGAAGAAAATCTTTCAGAAATCATGTTAATGGAAATAAAGTCCTGTTTAGTTGTTTCATTTTAAAGCCACGAGTACGATTATCTGAGCTAACAAATACTTTACAATAACAGAAATACGGAATATCGTCAGATTTATTCCTTAATGGTGGATTATTACTTGTGTTGGAGCCGTATAATTTTGGTCAATTTATCGAGTTTTTGTTTTTAGGTGATCGCTGTGCCTCAACATCAGTTTCTCCCATCAAATCTGGAGCTTTTTCCTTCACAAGAAAACAGAAGAAGATTCCTGCTGCACTAAAAGAGGCAAGAAAAATAATTAAAAAACACTCATGGGCTGCATCTGATGAGTACATTTTGGGGTAAGAAGCAGGTGAGTGAAGTGAGTTATTCTTTATTTGCTGTTTGTCCAGGTGTCCGCCAACACTGAGAACTCCTCCATGAGCGGCTACTTAAACCGATCAAAAGGCAACAAGAAGCAGTGGAAGAGGCTGTGGTTCGTCATCAAGAACAAAGTGCTGTACACCTACGCTGCCAGCGAGGTATCACACTGCGTGATTCTGCTGTTTCACTAAACTCTGTGTGGCTTTTTTTGGACTTTTTTTTGGTTGAGTAATGATTTTGTCCTCCAGGATGTTGCGGCGTTGGAGAGTCAGCCGCTGCTGGGTTTCTTCCTGCGGGAGGAGAAAAACGGGCCGGCTCAGAAGCTGCAGTTCAAGCTGTATCACAAAAACACGCTGTTTTACATCTTCAAAGCTGACGACATCCCCACCGCACAGAGGTACCTCGACTAAAATGACAAACGGCGCCTTATTTTAATCACAGTTTCCTTCCAGGCTGATTCGGTGACGTTTGTGGTTATTTTCACTGCTTGAGCAGCTAAGTTGTTGCCGGTTTGCAGGACAACCAAACAAATTCATGCTTTTTTTTTAATATATAAAGACGTCAGTTAATAATAGTTACATCTGTGACTTGATTTCATCCTGAACATAACGTGAGACGTTTAAACGCAACAGCAGGACAAAGTAAGGTTTGTACGACGGAGGATTAGAGCCTGTTAAAGTAAAACATGTTAGATTTTGAGAATAAAGGCATAATATAACGATTTTATTCTTGCAATAGAATGAGAAAAAAGTTGTAATATTTCGAGAATGAAGTCTAAGTTTTACGAGAAAAAAAGTCGTAATTTTATGAGAATGAATTGTAATATTGGTCGTAAAATTATGAGAAATAGTTGTAATATTTCGGGAATGAAGTCTAAGTTTTACAAGACAAAAATTGGAATTTTCTGAGAATTAACTTGCAATATTATGAGAGTAAATTAATCATTTTATGGAAAACTAATTATATCACAAAAACCCTAACCCTAACCCTAACCCCTAATTTTTACGAGAAAAAAAGTCATAATTTTATTTAAAAAAGTTGTAATATTAGTTGTAATATTATGAGAAAAAGTCTTAGCTTTAAGAGAAAAAAATTGGACATTTTGTGAGAATAAACTCATAATATTACGAGAATAAATTTGTAATTTTACAAGAAAAAAGTTGGAATTTTATGAGAATATACTTGAAATATTACGACAATAAATTCATAATTTTACAAGGAAAATTTCATAATTTTATGAGTATAATGTCATAATATTAGAAAATAAAGTTGCAGGATTTTGTATTACGGAAAAAAAAACATATTGCCAGCAAATTATAAAACAGGCGTGTGTGTGGCACGGCATTGGTCTCGTCGCAGAGGCTGCCTTTGCTCTCACACAGGGTTTTATTATGGTTTGATTTCATGATATAAAATTTAATATTACAGCTTTTAATTTTATGGAAGAATTTAAATTTTCATAATTTCAGGGCGATTGTCCACAACGTGGTTTCTAATTTCCTGTTTTGTGTCTTTTTGTCCTCAGATGGATCGAAGCCTTCCAGGAGGCGATGATTCTCGAACAGTGATTCGGTTTTGCAGCCGTGAAGTGACATCACAGCCCCGGAGCCAGTTGATCGACAACTCACGACCCCCGACTGATCCCAGGTCAGGGGTCACCAGCTCAGGAAGGACTCCGGACGGACTGTTAAACAGAAACCCCTCTGCAGAACGCCACATTACTGTACGTGAGGGAAACCAGCCTCTCCTTCACAAATTGTGTTTCTCTAACATCAGCTGACGCTCAGCGGAGGTCAGAGTTCAACGTTTGCCGCAGCTGTGGGTCAAAGTTCAAGTCCAGAAGTATGTGTGTGGAAGTGAGACGGAACAGGAATATTTAAAGCCCTCAAAAATCCTAAAAGTCGTGGATGATTTCAACTCCAGACGGATGAAGGAATCGCTGTTTGTGTGAAACAAAACACACAAAACTGTCCGCTTTCATTCAAACACTTTGACATCGTAGTTACAAATCTGTTTTTTTAAGGCAAAATCTAAACATAGAAATTTATAACACACACACTTTTTAAAATATTCAAAGTGAATCGTGGATGCAAAGTATCGCCGATGTCTGTTCAGGAGTTTAACGATGCAACAAGGTGGGATTTTACTGTGAAAATCCAGCTTCTACAGAGAAACAGGAAGTTGATGTTTTGCTCTTTGTAGGTCGATCTCTCTGGTTAAGAGATTTTACATTTTTAAATTAGAAAACAGTTAAATGATGAGTTAAAGAAACATCATCCTGGAGAAAACTGGAAATTCATGAATAATGTAGATATTTTTCATAAAATTAAAATGTATTTTTTGCCACATTAGAAACATTTAATGGGTAAAAATGTGTATATGGACGTTTCAGAGCAACATTGACCTTTTTTTTATATCAAAGCCGAGAGCTAATATTTATAAAATAGGAAGCTTTATTGTTTGAGAAGCACAGGCTGCCGCTTATTTTGGGAGTCAGGGTTTGTTCGGAGATATCAGTTATTCTTTTAAATTTAAAAGAGGACTTCTTACAGAAAAATGGGATTTTTTTATGGGCAAATACTGTGGAAAGTGAACTATATTTCTAAGGAAATGCTCAAAAGAAAGAAAACATTTTGGATTTTGATGCTTGTTTTTGTAGACGTGCCTTTATATCTCCTGTTTTGAGATGAATTGCAATAATATAGGTGCTCTGTTTAAAAACTTTTCACTAAATAAGATTTAAGCATCCAGTTTGCATGACTACTCAGTAGCCCCTTTTACACGGCGCCTTCAAGGCGGGAATTTCACGCTGTTATGCCGCCTCCGCATAAAAGGTACAATCGTGGAATGGGGGGACAGAGTTGTCTTGACTTTAAGCCACTAAACGAGGTAGTAACGGTGCCGAAACAATGTCGAAATGATATAAACAGGACAGCCGGCAGGACGTTGGGGACATTTTGACCACATGTTATGCGTGAAGTCCTTCGCTGGGGATTAAAAAGGTGTCCAATAGCAGTTAGCAGCTAACTCAAGAAGATGAACATTGTCTGTAAATGTTCGGAAAATGGTTACAAAAAATGAGATTTGAGAGCCATTTAAAAAAAAGACAGAAAATAATGGTTATTGCATTATTTTTTCGGGTTGTACGTTCATATGTACAGCCGTATGTCTGTTCTGAAAGCGATAACTCTTGAACACCCCACAGGAAATTTCTTTAAGTTTAGCACAAACATCCAATTGGTATTAAGGATGAACTGATTAGATTTTGGTGGTCAAAGGTCAAGGTCACCGCGGCCTTGTCTTTATTATTCCTGGGCAATGCAATATCTCAAAAACATCCTGAGATTTTTTTTTAACTTGGCACAAGCCTTCACTTGAACTCAAGGATGAACTAATATGTTTTTTGTGGTCATAGGTCAAAGGTCAAGGTAATCTGTCTCATTCTTGTAAGTGTATTAGCTCATGGGAATTTATTCCAATTTGGCAAAAATGTTCAAGTAGACTGAAGGATGATGGTGGTCAAAGGTCAAGGTCACTGTGACTGTCCTTCTCATTCTCGTGAACATGATATCTGAGGATGTCCTTGAAGGAATTTCATCAAATTTGACACGTTCGCTTGGACTCAGCGATGAGATAATTAGAATTCAGTATTTAAAGGTCAAGGTCACTGATACCTTGCATTCATCTCATTCTTGTGAAAGCTATAACTCAAGAACACCTTTAGGGAATTTCTTCAAATTTGACACAAACATTCACTTGGACTCAAGGATGAACTCATTAGATTTTGGTGGTCATAGGTGAAGATCACTGTGGGCTTGTCTAGTCTCATTTTTTTGTGAAATATCTCAAGAACACCTTTAGGGAATTTCTTCAAATTTGACACAAACATTCACTTGGACCCAGTGATGAGATGACTAGAATTTGGTGCTTAAAGGTAAAGGTCACTGTGACCTTACATCCGTCTCGTTCTTGTGAATGCAATATCAGAAGATGTCCTTGAGGTAGTTTCCTAAAATTTGGCACAAATATCCACTTGGACTGAAGTGAATTGATTAGTATCTGGCGATCAAAGGTCAAGGTCACGGTGACTTCAAACGGTGACCACATAAGACATCAATGTCTGTTTTTATAGACATTGATTTAAACTTTAAGTGCAACCTGACTGGTGTGCTGAGGAATGTAACTGCGGTATTTTTAGTTATAGTTTATAAATCACTGCCTTTGTGTGTGTTATATGTCACATTAGGGGTGGACACTGTTGTGTCAAACTTCATGCCCGTCACGCCTCTTTTGCTTCCGTGATGCCAGCATGCTGTCTTAAATCACACACAGAATCAGGGTGATGCCACCTGCGTTTTACTCTAAATAAAAAAGCACAGGCGACATAAAGTCGGGACTTTGTAGTGGCCCTATCGCGTGATCTTTGTGTAAAAGGGGCTACTGTGGAGCCAGGGTACTCGAGGTTTGTAGTTTTAAGCGTTTTTCAAGTCTGTTTTTTCTTGGTTAGATTGCCATAAGTTGCACTACTCCATTAAAACAAACTCCACAGTGGGACAAACCCAAATCCTGCTTTTCTTTAGTGAAGGAATAACATGTTAAATTCTGTCATTGTAGCTCACTGGTTGCTCAAACAGTTTCACGTGTGCCTCGTTCCGATGTGTGTTAGCGAGGAGCCGCCAGGCACACGTTTGTTCATGATTGTACATTAACAGCGACATTTTGTAAACATCTATCAGAGTTCTCCTATAAACAATGATTCTAAACTGTCAGGCAACAGTTTTTAATAAAATATGTATAAATATACACGTTGTCCTCCTGTATTCATTTCATGATTTGTCACTTCGAAGGATGAAAAGCAGCGAGCCGCGCGCAAAACCACTGTCACCGCGTAATTGCAGAGCGCAGACAGATGCATGTTGGAGGCAATAGTTCAGCTTTTTATTATTTGCATCAATCGTCTGGGTCTCGCTTTGAAGAGGCGATTAAAGCGCTGGTCTGAGAGATAAGACATTTTTTATGAGTGACTCACGATGCCAGAGCTCTGAATTTAATTTTATGCTCTATTTCCCCTCGAATCTCTCTTAGCTGTGACCTCGAGATCCACCCTCTCGGGCAGCGGAGGAATCTCGTCTGTGTAACTGTCCTTTAATTAAAACGAGTTCAAGTCTGTGTCAGCAGACATCGGCTCGAGCATCATGCTAAATACTCCAGGGTCCTTGCTGAATTTAGATTTATTTTTCATTTATTGGTGAACAGGTTTTGTGTGTTAAAGATTTGAAAATGTAAAATAATTACACTGTAAAAAAAAAAAAAAGAAAAAAAAGGAAAAATACTGGCAGCTGTGGTTGCCAGAATAAATCTGTAAAAAAATACAGTGAAGACTTAGAGAAAAACCAGTAAACTGTACAATTTAAAACTGTTGTAATTCAACTGTAAAACTGATGAAATTACAAGAAGACAAAAATAAAATTTCTGCAATTCCATCAATTTATGTGTAAAAACCCTCAAATTAAATTAACAATTTAAAATTTACATATTACAAAATTTAATTATTTTCTAATGCTTTTAATGTAGCTGTTATGGGCAGGTAAAATAACCATTTTTTGTCAGTGTCCTAATATTTATGACAATTTTTTTGTTATTAACTTGTGTTGTTGGATGTTTTAAAATCCATTGTAAAATCCATTTGTAGGTTACATATTTATCTAAATCATAACTATATATATATGTGTGTGTGTGTGTGTGTGTGTGTGTGTGTGTGTGTATGTAGTTGTTCAAGTGCTACTGTTAGTTATTTGCATATTTTTTTCTTTTTTATTGCTCTTTTTAACCTTTTTTGTTTGTTTGTTTTAATTTTATTCTATTCTCTTTTATTATATGTTAAGTGCCTTCTTTTGTATATATATTTACATTATTTTCTATTCTATTACTATATGCTATTCTATTATATTATATAAAATATACCATACACATTTTGTTTTCTTATCTGTATGTGGAACTAATCTGTAGGTTCACAGCCTGGGGTTGGTGGCGGACCTGTTTTTAATGCGCAACAGTCCGTCTCAGTAAATCTTCCGTCTCAAGATGGCGGAGTATGCGAATCTCCTCCGAAGGGCTTGGGGACAAATATCAGGTCACGGAGGAGTCCGAGGTTTTCTCACTCAGTTCTTCAGGTCGGTTTCTTCTCCTCGTTTGTTTTGTTTGTTAGAGTCGCAGCTGATGACGGAGAGAGCTCCGGAAAGACGTTTGACCCGAGTCTTTGTGCTCGGAGCGCAGTTAGCATGTTGACAGCTAAATTTAAAGCAGCAGGCTAACGGGGTTTGGTTCTAATGCGAACGTTAATGTAAACATGTGTGTTAATGTCATCTTACACCAAACTGCATTCATAAAACTCTTCATTTAAGTTTGTGTTCAGCAACACAAGTTTTCTCGATTTAAATCGACTAAAGGTCAAGACGGAGTAAACTATTGATAAATTCGGCTCATTACAGAGGAGGACTAGGGCTATGTTATAAAATATTTTAACCCCATAAAACCTGAGCAAATTCGCTTGATATTTTTTTAAAAGTATGAGAAGGAGGCAATAAGCAATTTAAGACGTGGCTCAAAAAATAGCAAGAAATTAGAAAAAAAGTTAATAGGATGACTTTGTTATAATTAAATTAAAACATTGCACTCGTGATATTATTACTTCTTTCGAAACTGCAACATTATTCGTGTAATATTATGACCTTTTTTGTTTTTTAGGTATTATGAGTCTATTATTATAATGTTATGACTTATTTAATGAAATCATGAAGTCGTTGTAGGTCATCACACTGTGTTTATTTGAGCAACATGTCAGCTTGTATATTGGGTTCACAGCGCTTGTTTAAAGTGGATTTTTTTGTCTTGGTGCCGTCCGCCTGACTATCATTTCATTGGCAGGGTGAACGATATTAAGACAGGAGCCCTGGTTGGCGTGGACAAATATGGAAACAAATACTACGAGGACACGAAGCACTACTTCTTCGGTAAGTCCATTTTTCTATATGTGCCTGATCTTAAGCCCCGAGCAGAACATTTGCAGTAAAACATTATTGTTTTCTGGAGGATTTTGCACAGGATGTTCAGATTTGGGTGCTCTTTTATACCAAAGCTGCTGCAGAGAAATGACAGTTGTGTAGTTTGGAAAAAAAACTCTTGTCTGTGTTGAAACTGTGTTCAGGACGTCACCGCTGGGTGATCTACACCACAGAGATGAACGGGAAGAACACCATGTGGGAGGTGGACGGCAGCATGGTTCCTGCTGAATGGTACGACCTGCAGTTTCTTATAGGATTGATACAGCATTGAAAATTTGCGCTTTATGTTTTTGGGTAAAATTGGCACATCTGCTATTCACCTTTAAAATGAGTTCTTTTGGTTGTAGTAAGTTCAGCACGTAATACCAACTTCCTCTTTAGATATGCATTAACTGAACTGAGGAACATAATCTTTAAATTCGTCCTTCAGTTGGTATTTTCTGTAAGTAGTGACGTAACGTACCTTTGATGTGCGTGTCAGGTTATGTTTTTTTTCATTTTCTCCCTGTGTTTTTCTCCCCCTCTGTGTTTGCCAGATAGAAGTTATCATGTTTGAGTAGAGTTTGAATCTGAATAACGCCGCGCAGGTGGGGCCAAATAATGAATGTTTTGACAGAGTGATTTAACATGTATGGTCATGAATCACAAAGTTACTGAACAGATGCCCCACCAATACTTCAACAATGAGCTGCATTTTTGAGGTGGTGAAACTGACACGAGAAGCTTAGGGCGTTCAATCCTTTTAGTTTAGCTGTTGTGAAAGTAGAGCATGGCACTTTTTTATTTTTTCAAACAAATTGTCCCAAGGGCCAACCGAATTGTCATTGAAATGATTGTTACATGTTGGCAGACCACCTAGAATAACATAATATTTGTTTTTTACATTTTAAACCGTCTGTCGTCATGTGACCTTAAAAGTCATGGAAGAGTTTTAAAACTTCGCCCATGAAATTGTGTGGGAACTCTGCATACAAACCATTATTGTTTGTCTTTCCACTGTCCCAACAGTGTCTAACTCTCCGGCTCTATACACGCTGAAATGACGGTTTATTTAAATGAAGTCTGGTGGCAAAGGCCCTTTCAGGGCTGTTTCTGGTGTGACAAAAGGATTTTGAGCTTAAACAAAATGGTCTATCTCTGTCGTGATCATTTCCATAAAGTTTTCAGACACGTACTATAACAATCTGAGCCGTCAGTGACAAAAACAAACACTTTTAGTGGATGCACATTGACGCTGTGAACCCTGAGCGGTTACACTGCAGCCTTTTTCACCGCCGCTCAATACTTGATCAATTACAAAAACTTTTGTTCGCATCAGTCACTTAGACACAAAACCTTGGTGAAAATGTTCCAGGTTGAAACATACAGAAGTCACCTTTTTAAGCCAGCAACATCCTTCTGTTCGCTCTTCAGGCACCGCTGGCTGCACTGTATGACAGACGACCCCCCCACCACACATCCTCCAGACCCAAAGAAGTTCCTCGCCGAGGTCCACCAGTTGAACGTGAGCGGCAGCTCGCAGCAGTACGTGCCGTACTCCACCACCCGCAAGAAGATCCACGAGTGGGTTCCACCCAAAGCCGGAGCTCAGTGAACTCCGACTGCACGTTTGTAAATTATGGTTCTCGCCAACACGTCCCGAATAAAATCTCTATACAGACATGGTTCTCACTTAAGACTTTTTTTTTAAAAACAAAATTAGTCATCTGCACAGATTGAGAAGAACCAATTTGTGGTGGATAAATAAGAATAGACTTTATTTATATAGCACCTTAAACGCATTTAAAACACATGAAGAATGAAAGAAAATGACATAAAATGTCAACAAAATAAAAGATAAAATACAAGAAGGCATAAACAAGATAATAAATGAGTATTCAAATCAATAAAATAGCTCATAAAATCTGATAAAATCCAAAAAGATTATTATTATAATCCTGAATAAAAGCATAAAACCCTCACATTTCACATTTGTTCCTGACGACTAAAACAATGAACTAATTATCCTAAAAATCAAAAAAAATCCTACAAGTCAATCAAGCTCTGACTGTCCACTCACTGAAAATGCGTTTTTGTCAGCACTATATTTCAGTACGCTGCTGGTTTAAAGACAGACGTTTGTCGAAATGAGCAGCAGAGACAGTGAGCTTACAGCAGTGTGTCTGTGTTACACGGTATTAACTGGAGGATTATGCTGAGCCGAGGCAAAGTTGCAGCGTGCAGCATTTCACACTGAGGTGTGCAGAGACTCTCCAGAGCTGACGGGTCACGCTGTGTTAAAGTGACGGGACGTTCGACACACACTCATGATGACTCTGTCAGAGTCCCTGTGAAACTCCTGCCAGGAGCAGAAGGAGAGGTCTGTATGTTTATTATTATTTACACTTTTTGGATTTTGCAGGTTGATATTTGAGCCTTTTCCCTTTGTTGATGTATGTTAGATTCAGTACACTGAGCTTAACTTGCAATCTGATACAACAGTCCTGCAGTAAATCCACCTTTTTTATGAATGTTTTAATGTTTGAAGAGAGTAAGGTTCTGATTTAACTTTGTGATTATGTAGAAGGATGTAGTTTTTGATGTCGTTAAATTACGTTGCAAAGGTATGTATAATATTTTGTTCCACCTCACTTCTCAAAATGACCAAAACTTAAATCATAAATGCTAAGATTTATTACAGGACTGTTTTTTTTTTATGGAAGCCTATTTCTGTCAGTGTTAAGTTATTATGATAATAATTTAAAAACAACCTTTCTCAAACCAATGACTTAGTATTTCAAAGAAGAAAAAGCAAAGATGTAACTAATTATGCTGATAAAGTCTGGGGAACCTGTTGTTGTTGCAATCATGGTTAATTATTGTTATTAGTAACACCTGTGCTTTTTTCTGCTAACCTTAAAAAAATATTCTCATAAATGCCCAAAGTGAGGGGGTGCCTAACTGATAAGGTCTTGAATCATACATTTAAAGGAATATATTGAAATTATTTTCATTTTTATGTATTTGGCTTTTTTCTTTTTTAAAATTGCATGAAAAAACCACCACCAACACTAAAATTATTTTTTCAAGTTGTATTTATTTAATTTATTTTGGGAGGTGGCCTAATTAAATTTGTAGATGTATTAAAATTGTTTTTCTTGTTTTGTATGCAAAATAACTTCTAAATCCTCCTTCTTTAAAAAGGGTGAACACATTGGGTAAGTATTAGTATAAGTATAGTAACTTTTTTCAACATTTTTTTTCTTTGGCCAAATTTTGGCAAAGATGTTCCTAAATTCAGGTCCAGCTGTTGTGTGTGTTCAGTGCGGCGCTAATTAGCAAATATTAGCACTAGCATTGCTCATTAGCATTTTTAGCATGTAGTTGTCTGCATCATCCAGTGTGAGTGTATTAGAATGCTAACGTTAGCATCAAGCTAGCGGCTAAACACAGAGCCGCTGGCCGTCTTTTTAAGTGTTATTCAAAATCAAAACTTTGATTTTAAGTATTTGTCGCTGTAGTTATTGTTTGTTACTGTTTTTGGCCAAATATCTACAAAGCAAACGACATTCTTCCTCTCATTCAGTGCGGTGCTAATTAGCAAGCATTAGCATGCTAACTTTGCATCATCCACGGTGAGTGTATTAGCATGCTAACGTTATCATCTAGCTAGCGGCTAAATACGGAGCCGTTAGCCGTCTTTAAGTGTGTATTTTTAAATATTTGTTACCGCTGTTAAATACGTTTCTAGAGTGTTTTTGTGTAAAATAATGTAAATCGTGTATTTTTTGTCTCGCTGTAATGTTATTTTATTTGTTTTGCTGTAACAGTAATAGCAAACAATATTTCCCCTTGAAATGCAGCAGGGTAAAGTTAAGTAAAAGTATAAAATGGCATTGAAGAAAATACACAGTTAAAGTACATGTACCTTAAATTTGTAAGTGGTAGTTAGTTATATTCCACCACTACTTAATACCTTTATTTTGAAGTGAGCATATTGTGATTATGATACTTTTATATTTAGTAAGTAAATTTACTAAAGTACTGTACTAAACTATGAATTTACTTTAATATTTTCTTTTAATTTCAGAGGGAAATATTGTACTTTTTACTTCACTACTTTTATCTAAAAGCATTAGTTACTTTACAAATTAAGATTTTTGCATGGAAATTGTAAGAGGAGTGTATAAATATGTTTTGTTATGAATTTAACTACCAACTAATTAATTAAAACTATTGTGAGTTTTGGTGGGTGTTATTTTCAATTTTGTTTATAAGTTTGAGGTTTTTCCCTCATTTTGAGTTTTAAATGTTTTATTTATTTTTTTGATACATTTTTAATTCATTTTAAATAACATAGTTTTCTAAGTTATTTTAAAGAAGTTAGGTTTTCTTAGGTGTTTTTATTTAATTTGATTTTTTCCCACAGTGTGGTATTTAATTTAAGGATCTGAATACTGAATACTTCCTCTGCTACTGACAATAAGTACACTGTGGTACTAAATGGCTACTTTCACTGATGTGATTGCTTCTTACTTTTGTATTTCGGCTGTTGAGACTATTATTTTCTCTTTGGTTTTTAGGGATCTGGAGCTGCTAAATGAGGAGATTCACAGTTTCGTCACTTTTACTACGAGGAGATGGTTTGGAGGAGGAAGAAGAAGAAAGTCTGCTCACTGTAAGCTTCAGCACACACCGTGTCTGTAATAATGTTTAATATCCAAGAGGGGGCATTGTTCATTTTCATTCATGTCCTGTGAGTCAGCCCTGTCACTGTACCACCACAAGTCAGAGAGCATGAAAAAGGCTCATGGCATCCTCTCGAGTCAGCATTTCAGCGTACAACAATCCTCTCCCGTCTCAATTTAGAAACCAGAGGAGACTTTGCTCGGAGAATTGAGGCGGCATCTGATCCAAATCCTTGAAATTAATTAAGAAAAATGAGCCATCAGTGCTTTAACTGATGACTGTAAGCCTGAGTGGCATTTAAATTTGTGCTCAATGAGCAGTTCGTTTGTTGCTGATAGCTATTGTCTGATTCGTCCTCTGCAAAATGGAGCAGATAATCTCTCTCAGACGTTACAAGTGCTGATGCAGCAGGATGATGGAGCTGCTCGTGATGCCAGCTGGGCACCAGAAAGATGCTAATGAGGGACGTCTTGATGTCCACTCCATGTCTGGCCCTCCTTCCTCTTCCTTTGTCCCTCTTGCCAACTCCTGACATATCTCTCGTCTGTATTCGTAGTACATCACATCCTCCTCCTCCTCGATCCTCCACCTCCTCTTTTTAACCCTTTGAAATCTAGAACATCACTTTTCTGCCAAAAGGGCACCAAGTAACTTTACAAGGGATGTCTCACAAATTACAAGAAATTAAAAAAAAGGGGGAAAATTTGTCTTGAAGAGAGAGGGAGAGAGAAAGAAAGAAAAAAAAGATTGGAAGATAAAAATACTAAAAAAAAATAGGTGAGATGTCCAAAAAACTATATTGATAATTATTGTCAAAATAATAATAATTCTAAACTTTTTTAGTGTATATATTTATTCATAATTTGATATTGATTTATATATTTATATCTCTTTTATATGTTCCATGTTTGTTGTTTCAAATTTATTTATAATAAGTTTTTTTTTTTTTTCTGAATTGCAGGTAATTTTTTTGTAACTTGTAACTGCTTCCTGAGTTTTTCCTGAACAATTTTGCTCAATTTTTAAATGGTTAAGAGCACCGATTTTTTCTTTTTTACTCTCTCTCCCTGTCCTCTCACTCATGCATTAATCATGCCAGACTTCCTCCCCTTGCGTCGATTTGAGTGTAAGGTTCATGTATTTCTAGGTTTCCCTGTTTTTATGTCTATGTCTTAGTTTTTTTGGCCTCCCTCTGAGCATTTTAGCTGTAAAAATACAGGTGTCCCAGTTCTGTCCACTTCCCATGTGTGTCTCTGGGTGAAGCTCAGAGCTAAACGGAGGAAAAGTCCAGCTCATGTCTCTCAAACTGTTGTGCTGTTATTTTGTTGACTGTAATTGGAGGTGGAGGTGACCAGCGAGGTCTTTTTCCTTCTTCTGGCTGTAGATGGAGCACTATGTTTTTTTATGAGGTGATAATCCTTTTTCATGGGAGGCATTTTGGCATCTCCCAGCAGGAAAAAGCGCAGGTGTTTTTTATTATGTTAATTATGGCTGGATTACATGTTGGTGCTACAGTTGAGGTTAATTAATGTCATTAGTAACACCTGTTTTTTCTTTTTCTGCAAACAAGTCCTATTGCGAAAAAGGTCACTATGTCTTAAAGTGGGCAGTAATTAATATGAATGGAACGTAAACCATCTGTTAACAAACTAACATTAAAAAACTTCAAAAGATAACACTGAAAATCAACTGTCATGCAAAGACCAGAAGATTAAAAAGTTATTTAAGATGAAACTTTAGGGCTTAAAATAAGTGTCAAAGTACACTGGAGATCCGGAAATGTTGTTTATACTGCGTCTAGCTAAACATAAGCCCAAATAATATAAAATTACTAATTAAAATAAGACAAGGCAAGTGACATTTACAAGGCTTAAACAGTCTCGCATAATCAGCACTAGATAATCCAGCGCATACAAAAAATATTAAATGTAAGATATAAAAGCTTTTTCAGTGTATCAGGCTCTGGCCACCAATGGAAGAATGTAACTAAGTACATTTACTTACTTTGAGTACTGAGCTTAAAGGTCCAGTGTGTAGGATGTAGGAGCATCTGTTGGCAGAAATGGAATATAATTAGTGTGGATGCTTCTGCACTATGACACGAAATCCTTCACACTGGACCTTTAAGCACAAACTCAAGGTACTCGAGGGACTTTACATGAGTATATCCATTTTATGCAACTTGATACTTCTCAGAGGCAAATGTCGTACTTTTTGCCCTACATTTGTCTAACAATGTCAGTTACTTTTCAGATTGCAATTTTTTTCCCCCCTCCTGTCAGTGAAAACCACGTTTCTCCAGATGTGTTGATTTTGATTGTGATAATATGATGTGCTGTGAAAATTCTCCTACTTCTTTAGCTAATATAATATAAATATTTGTGGCCTCCACTCATCCAAGTTGAGTATCCTTGCTGTTGATTAAACCATCCAGCAGTTTATAAGCACAACTTCAAATATCATCAGAAGTAAAATGCAACATAAACGCAGCAGTAATATTTATCCAAAAACTTCTTTTATTAGGAAAACACTGACAGCAGGAATCATTTAAACTTTACTTTTTTGCTAATTCATACTTTTTTTTAAGCATGTAAGACTTCTACTTGTAGTGGAGTATTCAGGAGTACTTTTGCTTAAGTAAAGTATTACTAGTAGTACTGTTGCTGGCGGCACAGAAACATTTGTCAGCAGGATAAATGTTTTGTTAGTTTTGGACTCTTCAGCTGAATTGTAGATGAAAAACATTATTATGCTTTAGGTTGGCTAGATGACAAGAAACAACTCTGCTCCCACTCACACTTGTGAAGAATGTTTTTGAGCATGAGTGGGAGTGGGTGCAGAGTCCAGCCTTGGTCTCTCTCTCTCACACACACACACACACACACACACACACACACACACGGAGGCTGTTATCTGGCTCTGCAGATTATAAGTGCTGTCTCCGTCCTGTAGAGTGCGTTCACCCCTCGGGGAGCGAGTCCGGCAGGGGATTCCTGCACTAACTCAACATTCCCACACTCATTCATTCCCTTAAATCTCTCCTCTCCCTCTCTCTCCCTCCCTCACCGTCCGTCCCCATCTCTCCATCTTCCTGTCTGCTGCCTCCTGATTGGCAGTCGAGGTTGCTGTTACCGTGCCTAAGTGTGCCTGGGCCAGTGGAGGGTGGCTGATAGGGATCAAAAAAAAAATTTCCGGCTCGGGCTGCTTCATGCCTTTTAAGGTGGTCTTTTCCCAAGTGTATGAGAACAGCACAGAACAGGACGCACCCCCAGGACGAGGCAGCGTAGCAGAGGGAGATTTTGAGGTGCACAGCTAAGAAGACGCTGGTTTAGCTGCTGACACAGGAAGCAAAAATTTCACAATAAGAGAGTTGCACACATGATCAGATAGAGACATGTAAATATACTCCTCCTCCCTTCAGAGGGAAGTCCTAAAAGTACAAAGAGGCAGACAGAGCGCTCTGATGTGCGGGGGTCTGCTGAAGCTGCTGTGACATGCACTTTGACCCCAGGCTGTGAGGAAGAGAAGGCATGAGGAAGAACTACAGCGCTATCCCGCTCATCTATGTCACAGAGGTAGCGTTTGCACTTGTTTCGGCTTTAAATCTATCGCCTTATTGTTGAGTTTTGTGTCTGTTTGATGTGATAGAGAAACAAATCTGGTCTCTTGCTGTTTATAAAGGTTAAATGGAGTCAGGTGCAGCGTCGCAGTGAGTCACATACAATCAGCAGAGTTTTATTGCCCTTTTGAGCTCTGCATTTATGTGGATCACATGTTGGATCGAAAACTTTGTGTGCTTATTTATCGCAGAAATGTTCTTTGTTGCATACCGAGATTGTACATTTTGATAGCTTTGCAGACATTTTCCTGATTAGATATCAGGTTTTAAAGGCAGGACTGTGAAGACTGAGGTTGCTGTTACACTGTAAAATCTGGCAAGTTTATGTTAAAAAACCTAAAATGCAGGTAAATATACCTATTAGTCTCAATTTATATTTTACATAATATCTAAGTTTACTTAAAATGTTGTTATAGTCACTTACATTTCTGAAGTTGTTGCAACTTGAAAAATGACAAGTTTAATTAAATCAGTCTTTTTATGTTTCAGCAACTACAGTAAACAAAATTTACTGTGCTATGTATCCAGGGTTCCCACGCATCCTGAAATAGACTTAAAAGTAATTGAATTTATCTAAAAATGAGGCCTTAATTGGTATTAAATGACTTAAATCGATCTTTCAATAGTCATTAAAATAATCAGACATTGGAAGTAGGATTTCATGAATCATTTGTTCTGACATTGCATTGTAAAATCTCAAAATAATTGGTAGTATCTATTTTCTTATGAAATAATAAAAAAAAACTTCGGAAATTTGTCATGATGTAAATCCAAAAAGATATGTTTATGATAATATAATATGGTCATTGTCTTCCATCTGGTTGGTTCTAAAAAAGGTTGTTTTTTCCACATTTGATTTAAAGAATCATTAAAAAAATGCCATATTTTATGTTACAATAAACATCGTCCTTTATTTTTGTTGTTAGAAATTTGGGCTTAAACTTCAGTCCGAGAGGCATTAAAAAGGTCTTAAAAAGCCTTTAATATTACTTGTCTTAAGCTGCAGGAACCCTAATATCTGTACTCTGCTTGTTTCAGACTAGTCGCTCATATTTGCATTTTCTTTAAAATGTTAAAACAGAACTTGCAGATCTCCTAACTTCATCATTGGCAAAAGCCTCTTTGTGATGATCACGTTAAGTCAGACTAACTCGGTTTACTGAAGTTGCTAACACTTAGAAAGAACAAGGTAATTTTGCTTGTCATTTTTAAGTTGCAACAATTTCACAACATTAAGCTAAATTTTGAGTGAACTTAAGACTTAATAGTTGTATTTACTTTCCTAGATTACTGTCAGATTGTCAGATTTGACAGTGTACGTATATGGTTTTGTTCATCACAGCTGTGTTGATAATTGAGTTAGTTTTAGGGAAGCGACCAGAGATGATCATGGAAGTTGTTTTTTGTCAGTTAAAAGTGGAGTCAGGCATGTTTCACCACGTTTTCTGCCTGTGTGAAGCATGTGATCTGCCTCTGCTGCTCGTGTAACATCTAAGGAATGTGTACGGCAGCCATAGATCACACCACCGCTCAATCTGCAGAGCTTGTTTTCATCTTCTCCTTCTTTCTCGTCCCTGAAGTTTCTCCGTTCTGGCTCTGAGTGCTCGAACAGGAGGTCATGTTTGTGTTCCTCCTGTCTTAATCTGTCCATCACAGTCTCAGCCGCTCTATCAAAAATGTCCGGTTGATGCACTCTCTGGCTAAAAGGAAAGGCATCACTGAGCCAACCTCTGGATGCGCGCTGTGCTTTGGGCTGCTCGTATTGTGCTGACGCTTTGTGTTTTTGTGTGTGCATGCATTATGCGCCTCAGTCTGCTAGTATATGTGCAACAAAATGCTATAAAAATAATGTTATGTAACACATTCAGCATAATGGGGTTCTTCCTGTCAAGCCAACAGCCTTTGCCGGTCCACAGACAAGGAAATAGTAGAAGGAAGAAGCAGCATTATTATTATTTTTTTTATCGCTCCTCAGTTTGTTTCCACCTTCTTCAAGGTCTAAACTCTGCAGACGAGTCGTGCAACAAGTCACAGCGTTTTCACAGCTTCTGCACCCTTGATATGTTGTCAAAACTTCTGTGTACAGAATAACTCTGCAAAGCCTCAGAAATTACCCCCGACTGTTAACCGTGGTCACTTCGAGCTGTTTACCATGGTAACCATCACAGTGTCTCAGCGCTCGAGGGCCGCGGTCGAAGCTCTGCTTTTATCCGCTCATGTTCTCCCTCATTAAGCTGCGTGTGTTTACACCATAACAGAGGTGATGTCTCAGAGGACATCACAGTGTAACGTTTCAACAACACGATTCTCTGGCTGATAGAGCTCATTGAGTAGGTGTTTGTGTTCCCGTGCTTTTGTCCTTACGTGCCCTCGGGGAAAGAAATGATGCAATGTGAGGACACTTTGTGGGTTTAGGGGTTGATTAAGGGTAGGTCTAACAGGTGTAGTGGATATAATGGAACCTGAAGAGACACGATGTAAATGTGTCAGCGGTCAGATATTTATACTGTTGTAGTTACAGCTGTTTTTTCAACGTCTCTGGTTGTAAACAGTTTTGGCAACGTTGCAAACCAGTGAGCAGGGTTGTTTTTGGCAACAACTATTTCTGCTTCATTTAATTTGTTGGATTAGGTAAAAACAGACATTCCCATCTGGCTTTTTTTAATCCATCAACTAATTCTCAATTTTATGTATTTTTTTTTTTAAATCTACCAGTTGCCGAATAAATGTTGGGATTGTATGTTTCTGCAAACTGAATTAAATCCAGCATGGGAAGAATTTTATAATTACCGTCTTTTTCTACAACACAAACAACTGCTGTGTCTCTGTTTGTGCTGTGTGCAGTGTTCTTTGTCCAAGGATTGACGTGCTTATTATTTATTTTGTGATATAAGTCTGTTAAAGTAACATGCTGCTTCACCTGTTTACTGAACATTTCACCATGCTGTCCTGAAAACACATTCCACCCACTCTGGTTATGATGCCATTAAAGTGAAGTAAACACATTAATTGCACCAGTACTTGTTTAATTTAAAAAAAGTCATCTTAGACCACTAAAAGATTAATCGCTTACAGTCCTAGACTTCGTCGTTTAATGGGAATATTAAAATCAACAGGGGAAAGGTCAACACTAACAACGCGTCTCTGCAAAACGAAATAAACATCGCATCTATTTAGTAAATATATTACATATTTAATGGTTGGCCCTGATTCGTTATTTGCCACTGTGGTTAAGTGAATTCCCATAATTGGTCGTTTTTTTTCCTGTCACAGTCATTAACTTTCCATTTGTGCTTCCTGACGTTTCACAGACTGTTGTCAGGGTGCAGAAGCAGGATAACGTTATAATGTCAAAGGTTTCTTGTTATAACTAAATGTTCTTCAGCATTTCACATCATGACGTGTTAACATAACGTTGTTAAAAAGTGACAATCGTGTTTGAATGAGGGCAGGGTGATGTTTTTGTCATGATGCCACTATGTTTTTAGAAATTTTGATTGGACTGGAATCAAAATATTGACTGGAAGACTGAATGTCCATAATCAGCTGATTAAAAGCAGAAAAAGTGGGAGGAGGGAGACAGAGAGAGAATCATAAATCAATGAATTATAAAGAAAGTCTTCCTAATAAAGCTTCTGCTGATTTTCATGACTCAGATCTTGTACTTAAGTAAAATTAGTAATACTACAGAGTAGAAATACTCAGTTACAAGCAAAAGTTATGCATTCAAAATAAAAAGAAAAGAGCATTTTCTTTGTAAAAGAATTAAACATTTTATTGATTGATAAATGCTACAATAACAAATAACTTGTATTTTTGGTAAAGACTGCCTCTGTCACTGACGACACGAACACGACCTCATCAGCAGCAGGCGTCGCTGATCAGAGCCGGGTTACATGCATGTACAGTATATAATAACCCTGATGATGATGACCTTTACTTAGGAGGAAGTTATTATTCTCAAGAAGCATCTGCAACACACACACGCGCACACACACACACACTAAGCTGTCATCTTATATCCGGCATCCATTTCTCATCATGTTCGTTACACATGTACCGCTCAATTTATCGCTATGGCAACAGGATATGATGTTAGAAGTCACGTGCTGCACTGGGGACCACATACGCATAGATTCATGTTTGCACCTCTATTCTTGTCGTTTGAACTGCTGATCATATGTTTTATGTGCAATATCTGCAAAGTTACAACTGTCAGGTTGTACTTTGTAAGAGTAAATATACTTAGTTACTTTTTTACTACTGCTAGCCGCAAAGATAGAAGTACGACAGCAGATTCACACACTGTTTCCACCTGTTGCTGTGAGGGCTGGAGCATGAATGATGTCAAACACGTCAGCGGCATGATATTTATGGCTGTGTGTGTGTGTGTGTGTGTGTGTGTGTGTGTGTGTGTGTGTGTGTGTGTGTGTGTGTGTGTGCGTGCGTGCGTGCGTGTGTGTGTTGCCATAAAAGTCTGGATGAGAAGCCCAGAAAAAGAAATATTTGTATTTTCTTGCGGTGTCTGTGAATTACAATACACCAGATGTGATAGGATTTATTCATAATTTAACTTGTCTTTTTAAATCATAGTTACGTAGAGCTGTGTGTGTGTGTGTGTGTGTGTGTGTGTGTGTGTGTGTGTGTGTGTGTGTGTGTGTGTGTGTGTGTGTGTGTGCGCGCGCGTGCATGCTCAGCCTCATTAACATATAACCTTGTCTGTGTCTGGCCTCCAGCTACCTGCTCTAAAGAGGAAAAACAGGCTCTGTTCTGTAAACAGAGGTTCAGTCTTTTTCTCTAAAGTCATCTGTTTTCTCAGTGAAGTCAGCAGAAAAAGAAATGTCATATTCTTTTTCTGTTCTTTATTTCAGACTGTCTTGACTTTATGTTCACTCCAGTTGCCGGTTCATTGACTCCGCTTCAACAGCAGTGCAATATATCGTTCCTTTATAAAGGTGGTAATGTTCACTTTGGTTCAAACTGTTTCAGACAGGTGTTGATTCAACTCTGTTGTCATTTTGGAGGCTACGTTTGTGGTTCTGTTGATTTTCGTTGTGTTATACTAAGAGGTGCCATTTATATTTTGCGTCTTAATTACGTTTCAACTAGCAGAAGTAAACAGACGAACCAGCAAATAAAAAGCAACATGTGTTTGGCATTTTCAAATGACTTAAAGCAACAGCTCATTAGTTTTGGAGATGAACTTTATCAGTTTCTTGCTGAGAGTTAGATTAAAGTGTTGATACAAGGACAGCAAATAAGCATATTTTGCAAAAATGTTGAACTATTTCTTTTAATGATAAATCCTTTGAGACGTGAACAAACTGTCTAAATTTCTTTCAAGAAGGCAATGAGCAACAAAAGATGAAATGGCCCAAAAGTTACCAGGAAATTAGTAAAAAAAAAAAAAAACAAACCTGAAATTTTTAAGTAAAGAGAAGTAAAATTACCTGAAAATTAGTTTAAAAAAAGTTAAAAATACAAACAAACAAGAAAATGAACTGGAAAAAAATGCTTTAAAAAATTATACCATGACATCTTATGAATTAGCAGCATGATATCTTGTAAATTAGCCCCCCTTTTGGTCATGTTTAGGAAAAGAATCGTGATATGGTAAAGTGATAATGTAACAAAACTTACAAACTTAACATTGTTGACTTTTGGTTTCACATGGGACACAAACCCCTGTCTCCTGGGATGAAGTCCTGTGTTTGTTTGACTTGTCCACGACATTGAACATCCTCCCTAAAAAGACTTTTTGGCTCTTTATGTGACTTGACTCTCTCCTTTGCTCTTGTCATGTAACGGAAAACAATCTGTGGCCCGTAGGTAACATGATCACAGCCTTCTAGCTCATGGTCATGTGGGTTGTTAATGAACTGTAGTCCGTTATTTTTCGTAGGTTAGAGAAGAGAACAGCCTAAAAATGACACGGTAGCTTTGCCCATATGTTTTCAGCCATTATGTTAAGGTAAGCTAATGGCTGTGGTTATCTCGTGTAACTGTCACCAAAAAAGGGATTCAGTTTATCTCCCAAAGTGTTAAATAAATGTTTTCTTTTTAATAACTGCCTCATTGTTTCAGCACTAGTAGAGAGTTTCAGCAGCCGTCAGCCATCTAACAGTAGATGAATGTTTTGCCTGCAGAGTTATTTGATATGTTGACAGATTAACGGTGGTGATGCTGTCACATGTCAGTCTGTTGGACCTTTTATCTCTCTGACCTCCTGCTTTAATGTCACACCTCTGCGTCTTTCAGCTCCTGCGCCTCCCTCTCTCCCCCTACGCCTACGTAGCACAGCTGCTGTCATTTACTCTGGAAAAATAAATTAATTCTCCAAAGAGGTCTCAAACCACTCGGAGGAAGACAAAGGGAAATGAAATGTCACAAGCTGGCGGTGCGAGGTGGGCAGTGACGTGGGCGTGTAGCAGGGATGACACATGAAAGCATGGCTGGTGCCCCGCTCCTCCTCACCCCCCAGACACTTTGAAAGTGTGACCCCTTAGATATTTATTTCAAACGGCCTCTGGTGCCTGTGTTCGCTCAGAGAGGCCGCACCGCCCTTTATGAAAGCGTTCGCACATTCTGGTAGTCGATTCGGCTCACATTACAGTTTGGCTGCAGCGTTTCAATCACTGGATACATCAAAGTTGTGGACACAATCGGAGTTAAAGTATGTAACAGGCACCAGTCCATGTTTAACAGGTATATCCAGTCGTAGAGGAAGTGCATACTTAAGAAAAAGTTACAACATTGTAGAAATACAAAGTAAAAGTCCTTTTGAAAAGTAAAAAAAGAATTAGCAGCAACATTTAAAGTACCCCATTTCAGAATAATACTGTTTTGTATCATATAACTGGGTTATGATTATTGATGCATTATTTACATAATAATGCAACTGGTAAAGGTGGAGCTGATTTTAGTTACTTACATTTACAGCTATACAATTTATCAGGATATTTTTGAAAATGCAAAAAGGCCAAGTGCAACATCCAAATTGCAGGAGCTACAATTTTTGGATTTAGGTGAACATACTATTATGAATGAAGCATTGTGGTGCTACAGAGAAAATTATATTCCAGATATAATAGAACATGCTTGTTTGGTACAAACCCCAATAAAAATCACATTATCATTTTTATATTTTTTTGTGAAAATAAAATAATAAAATTACCATTTGCACTACAATGGCGACTTGTATTGCAATGGCAATATCTGTCAAAATAATAGCAATACAGCCAAAATTGCAAAATATCAAATATTTAATATTAGATGTATTTTTTTGTTTTTTCTTTTTTTTTCTAAAATAGATGGTGATTCATTTTCTCTTAATCTGCTTATTGATTAACTGACTAACTGTTGCAGCTCTCTACATTTGAACGATTGAAGTTTATTTTGTCGGATTCTTGTGAGTAAGATGCTTCTTTACTGTGCAGTATTTGGCTTTCATTGAATCCCAATTTGCTTCACAAATGAAACATTAGCTTGCAGACTAGTCTGGGTCCCAGGCTACAAAATGTCTATGGAGCAGCAAATATTTTTTTTTATTTTGCAAATATATTGAATTGAAGCAGCGTTATGCAACTTTAGGTTGATTGTTGAGCCTCATTCTCAAGTCGTCAAAACAACCAGGAAATGAGACCCAACAGTCAACTAAAAGCTGCATTATGTTGCTTAAATTGTGAATGCACATAATTATCTTGACATAACCAGTGTTCGGATTTGCAGCCTTACTTCAGGGACTTAGCAAACAAAAAAAAATTTGAGCTCAGTCGAGCTCTGACAACCCTGTAAAAATTGAATCGTGAAGATTATGAATTTAACCTTTAGAGTCACATGTGGGATAGTTGTATTGTAGCTATGTTAAAAAAAAATGCTGGCATAATTAACTAAGTGTGCGGGTGCCGTTTAAGAGGATTGTTTTTGCCTTTCTGTGCCAAATGCACCTGCATATATTAGAATGTGCTTACTCTAAATTGCAGTACTGCTGTTTTTAGATGCATGTATAAACAAGGTCACCGTGCTTAAACTTAATCACCAGAATAAATGTAGGGACTCAGCATCTGCAAACCACGGAAATGCTACTTTTGCATGTTATTATGTAGCAGATATTTAGAACTTCATGTTTCAACAATGCTGTGGTTTACACGTGGTTAGGCACAAAAACCATTTGGTTATGGTAAGAAAAAGATCATGTTTTGGCTTAAAACATCCTGTTTGGGAGCACCATCCCTCTGGAAAAGTAGTGATGTTTCTGTAAAAAACAACCACTTTTATGAGCCACTTCATGCCTAAAAAACTGCTGGTAAAACAGCGACAGGTAACAACAGAGCACCCATGTTTGGTGCCAAAAAACTGCTGGGAGCACGGCAATGACTTGCTAAATTACCTTTTTGAATTCTTTAAAAAGTATTTATTTATTTCTGTTGGTCTCTTACAGGGATCAACATCTTTGCAGCTTATTTATTCACATCACAATTACTTTACACATGTTGATATGTATAAAACATCTTAAAGTAATGTATTTGTGGTTTGCAGAAATGCACAATGCCAGCATTTTCTCTGGCGACCGGGCTGCTGAAATCACAAGGTTATACAGTCAGTAGGGAGGATGTGAGATGTGGCATCATCACGAGTGTGAGGTGTCTGGAAGCAAACGCAGTTCAAGGCTGCTCATGCATCAAGAACAAAGTGACGAGGAAACAGCCAGAAGCTGCTTGTGGGTGAAAGCAGCCTGCTGATGAAACTGACGGTAAACGAAGACTGGCAAGAAAATAATTTTTACTCTACAGGACAGGCCACAAACTGTGTGAAAATAATGAGTGTCGGCATGAATTCACGGTAGTGTGTAAAATCAATAACCCCTGAAATGCAGGTTGTATGAGCCCAAAGAGATCCAAAGATTTTAGAAACAGCAATGTCAGCAATCCACAATCTCGCCATTTTTTTTAAAAAAGTTTAGTTGTATTTTTCTTATTTTATTTAATAAGTTTCTGGTTCATTAATGTTTTCTCTACATTATATCTCATCTTGAAGGTCTAAGTAAGTTTTTTAAGCTGTCTTCGTGCTGCAAGGAGTAAAGTTTAGTTGGAAAAACTGAATTATTGGGCAGTGTGCTGAGCCTCAAGCATTCTGAATACCGACAGATATACTGTAGCACCCAGTGATAAATGTTGGTATCCAAATTGTTGCTTAGATTCTCGGCATTGTTTACCTATTTTTGAGATGAGATGAGACTCATTCATATACAAATTAATATACAAAAGATGAGAGAAAAAAAAACATTTTTAGAGCCAAGATTAATATAAAAATAAGAGAAAAATCTTTTAGAAAGAAACGTGTATCACACGTCACAGCCTTATTTTCATTTTTTATTTTCAGAGTAGAGAGAGACAGTTTTTTGCTGTTAATTACAAACGTTATATTTATGCGATTGAAACTATTTTAAACCAGCATTACACCAACACCCCTCATTTTGCTGTTGTTTTTTTCTTTTTTAAGCTGAAATATATATTTAGAAAAGTACATAAAGTAATGTAATGCTAAAAAAAAAAAGCCATAATAAAACTATAAACATTCAGGGACGTATGAATGGATGATTTTTAAACCAGGGTCCTTTCACCTTTGACCACCAGACCTCGTCTCAGACCATCTGTTTCATTCCCAGAATGCTTTACTGTGCGCATCTACTGTAATAAAACAGCATCAGGGTTTGTGAAATAGTGACCGTGTGATTAACTTCGACAGTGCTGCATCTGTCTGCTGCAGAGCCTCATTTCAACTCCAGTCAGCTTAAATTTACCGCCAGAGTCCTATAATAACCGCCAACCTTTTTTCAGTCCCAGCATGCCCATTCAGATGCCCCATTGATTTAGTTCCCCTGCGAGGCCGGGACAAAAGGTACGGCTGGAAAGCAGGGAACCTTAGCCCTCCCTGTAGAAATGCTATTATAATGGCTGAAAAGAGCCTGAGGAGGAGGAGGAGGAGGAGGAGGCAAGCTTCCTCTGTTCATTTGTTTGAAAGAGAGAGAGTTGCTTTTAAGGTAGAGATAGTAAAAAGAGGAGAGGGAGTGGAAAAGTGAATTAAAGGAGCTCACTGGAGCCGGTCACTCTAAATACTTAACCTGGTTATAACAAAAGTGCTTTAATTCACTAAATGGCCATTAAGTCTATCATTAAACTGAGAGTTACACCCATAGATGTATAAAGAGAACTGGATACAGAATGAACGTGGCGTCAGCCGCGTTCATTCCTGGGAAAGTTGCTCAGTGGCGCTCAGATTAGCATCAGTGGGCCCACAGAGAAAGCGCACTAGAGAGCAGCAAGGGCTGGACCCGAATATTTGGCTTTTTGAATATTTGTTAATTGGGTAGATACCTGGTTTTCAATTTAGGGATTCTGATTTGTTTTTAGTTTTTTGCAGACGACCAATGGTTTTTGAGGAAAAAAAGAATCAAATCTTGCTCTGCTTCTGTTTCACAGGACTTCCTCAGCTTATTATGAGTACTTTGTACCTTTGTAGTAATTCCTCTATTATAATGAAATGGTCACAGTCTGTAGGCGGGTTTCCATTATAGATTTGCACGAACTAAAGTGATATTTTTCAAAATGTCGATATAACACAATTACGAGATGACTACGTGTCTGTTGAGTGATGTTGTGCGACTTCTCCTGTGGCGATAACATTTGAGGCGATGGATGTTTAAAACACTCGCAGGTTTATTTCTATTGCAGACACCACACTAGCCGTCTTTATTTCTAACCAAAGGCAGTGTGTTATGCGAGTGAAAATAGAAAGGCAAACCTCTCATATATGGGAGCAGCCACACATGAGGGATTTCTGGGAGTTGATTGTCAGTATCACAGAGAAATTGTAGATTCAAATCTTCGGATGATCCGCTCAACTTTTGAAGAGTTATGTGATGCAATAACAGCTCTTGTAGCTCCTGCTGCATCATGCCTGAGGGAGCCAGTTTCTACCGACAAGCACATTTAGCATCTTGTGACATATAAAAGCCAAAAAAGTCTTTCCATTGTAGTTTTGCAAAATATGCCTTTTTCTATTTGCTTGAAATACCACCAAAAGTTTTTTTTCGAAATTGACGAAAATGCATGTGTTTTGGAGGTACTGAGCAAACGACTGGGTAAATGAGACTTTGATTATAATACAAGAGCTGCATGAGAGTTTGTAAACTGATGTTCTGATGTAGTTTTGCTGTTGTAAAACACTTTTTACTTCACTTCATCAAGAATGTTTGCCCAATTTGGATTCTTCATTCACCGGAGGCATGTCATACAAAATGGTCATGTGGGGGTGAAACAGCCTAATCCTCTAACATAGTTAGTGATGGAATTATAATTAGTTGGTGCAGCTTAGTCCTCATTTCATACAGGCTTGGTATCATGGCTGACCCTGCCGCTGGAGTGTGTCACACTGAGTCCTCTCGGCTGATGACTTCTGCCTGGTGATATATGTGGATGCTCGGGCTGATTAGTCACTGTCCCCATTACGAAGCGGAGCAACAGCGTCAGCAGTCCCCCTCTACCCTCTCTGTTTGTTTGTGTGCAAGTAAGGATCATTACTCGTCCACTACTGAGCCTAATGGGGCTTATCGGCATCAATAGCACAAGGTGAAAAGAACATCTATGTAGTTGAAACTAACCTTGCTCACAAATCCATCATTTTTGGCAGGGAGAGATTCAGAGTGATTACGTAATTTTCGGCGAGACACAGCTCTGTGTGAGTGAAGCAACCTGCAGTGTCATAAAGGTACAGGCAATAAGTGAGAGAAAGGAAGGGAAGATTGAAGGAGAGATAAAAGCCACGGGGGGAGGCAAGGAGACACATCATGAAAGGAAATGTAATTGCTGGCACTAAAGCATTGACATAATAAAAAAGTGAGCAGGAGTTTGAGAGCTTTAATAAAAAGGGAGAGTTATTTGAGGACAGGTTTCACACAAGGATGAAGTGCGATGAAAGAAGTGGTGTTTTTCTTGGACGGCGTTATGTAATCCAAAAACACGCCATAACCTTATTGCTCCTATCACTAAGCCTGGATAAGTTTTGGAGAGATAAATATACCATAAATGTTTTTAAAAAGTAATGGAATTTTGTTTCACAAACTTGTATAGTAACACAAGATGTGTTCAAGAACAATAATTTTTGTTTTCACAGTTTTTTGCTGTGATAAATTGTGCCATTTTGAGGGATTTTGAGAGAAAACATGTTTGGAAGGCATGTGTTTAGAAATTTCTTTTTTAAAAATGAAGGAGTACCAAAAAGAAAGAAATCTGACCAAATTTTAAAGAAAAAAAGCAAAAAAAAATAGGAATCACAAACAAAATTTAAAGTAAAAAAACGTCAATTTCTTTAATTGCAGAATACGTTAAAAGAAAAAAAAATCCACCAACAAGATTTTTGCCAAAACCTTTAAAAGGTTTTTAAAAAATCATTTTATAAGAAATGAAGAAGAAGATGAAGAAAAAAACTTTTAAGAAAAAAAAGCTTTATTTTTTTTTTATAAAAATCGGTAAATGTAAAATACGGCCATTTAAAGTTGTATGCTCCTCGCCTAAAGCCAAAATAAAAAACAAAAGTCATTGGCCAGTGCTTAATAAAATATTTGACATGCCTCCCCCTTTTTGCATTGCCATATATAATATATATTTATTAAGGCTGTTATATAGCAATGAAAATGAACAGCTAAGAAGTATTGATGGTCGTTTGTTTACCTCAACTCTGGAAATGTATTGGTAAAAAATGTGTATGAATGATGAATTACTGAGCCCAAACAATGTGTGTTTGTGTGTGTGTGTGTGTGTGTGTGTGTGTGTGTGTGGCGCTGTGGGATGACAGATGAGTTTAACCAACTGATGCACACAGTGGTGGGTCGCAGCTTTTTTTGCCTCATTTGGATACAGACATATTCCCCACTGACAAAAGCAGAATTATAAACACATTAGAGCGTCTCTGCGACAGTGATATCAGACAGACATTAGATGAAATATCCAAGATCTTAATGTAATTCTCTCCTCATTTCCTGCGGCGCTCCGAAGGTTATATGTTATCATTTACTTGCCGTACACATACAGTGCTTGTCATTATAATGGATAAAAATGAATGCAGGATTAATTAAACATGGCCTCCTCCAGGTGTAATCTCATCTCCATAACATCACTTGATCTGACAGTCTGTATTACATCCATAAGACCCGAGTGTCAGTCTCCAACTGTCTGTGCAGCAGTGATATCTTATGAACAAAAGAAATGAGGAAGCAAAGAGACATATCTTTTCACAGAGACGTCTGAACACAGTCTGCTCTGTAGAGTTTCCCTTCCTGTCTGACTCAGAGACACTGAGCAATAACCGGCTCGGACGAGGACCGCTGTTTGTCAATTAGCTTTCAGTTTCTTGTCTCACTCTTGCTTTCCATCTGCCGGTTTAGTTTCTCACACATATTAGATGAAGTAGGTTTGCTGTCTCTGTGGGAACTGATATTAGCATTGACGTCAATATTACTGCCATTTATCATCCATGTGTGCAAATTAGGTGGACAAAATATGAACAATATCAACACAATGCAGTCCAAAGTAACAACAAAACAAGTATAGCTTTAAACTGTAGCATAGAACTGAGCAACACACACAACTAAAATAGAAGTCTGAACAAAAAGTCCACGTCTTAAGTAACCCAAGGTTATTGCGTTGCATTGTATTTCATCATACAGATGTTTCTTTTTTATTGCAGCTGCAGTGAAGTAAGGTATACTAGTACTGAAGTAATGACATTAGTTTTGTCACATGGTTTTAAAGACGCACCCTTTTCTGTTTGTAAGAAAAATAAACTGTAAACGCAAGATTGTCAGTATTTCACCTTAAATCAGTTATTAATATTTTTTAGCTCTGTTTTGTTCTCCACACTGTGGCTCTTAAGCTGCTGACTGCTCCACTTTGTTTACCAGATACTCACTCAGTGTGTTTACATGGTGTTCGGAAAAGTCGAATTATTGTGTTAGTCCAATTAAACCTGGATTTTAAAAATACATGTAAACATGTTAGTCCGACTGAAACCGTACCAATTTGAATTTCTCAAAGTCAGACTAACATGTGGATGATGTAATTGGAAGTCGATATCCTACATCATCGTGCTGCAAAATGAGTCAGGCGTTTAAAAAAACTGTAAACACTGAGGAGGGACTTGAGTTTTTAATTTTGGTGTACGTGAGGGACATACAACATGAAAAGCTAGTATTTTATATTTATTTTAAATAAAAAAGCAACACCCTAGTCACCCATATTTGAATATTTGCTTCTCTTTACCTTCCCCAAAAGCTGTTGGAGGCAGCGACAGAGCAAAATTTTGCTCTTTGATGGAGTGAAATTATTGTTTTTCTCAATGGAGTCTGGCATTTTTGATATAACGGCTTCAAATCCCTGTCAGTAAGGGCTTTCCAAGCAAGGTAAAGTGGTGAAAATATTCAACATATGGAATATACTTAAACTAATATTGTTATTTTAGGTTGCTTAAAACTAACCAATGGAGGCAGCACTGCACTGTTTTATTAAATGTTCGTGATGCAGTGGTTTTCTACGCTGAAGTTACTGTTAATAAACAGTTATGATTGTGATTCAGTCTGTATCATAGACTGTATCAATAATAAAGGTTTTTTTGCAACTGGAAAAAAACAGCTGGAAGAGAGCATATCACCACCTTCTGTGGTGAAGTCTGACATACTCAATAAATTGATCCTCCCCTGATGTTTGTAAGGACAATCGTTCAATTAAATGGCCTAATCAAGCTATAACAGTAACTTGACTAAACTGTGCATGTAAACGCATTGAGAGACTACATTTACATGCACAGAATATTCTAGTTTTTGCCCTTATTCTGAAAAAGATAATATTTTTAGTAAGCTGTTTATATGACAAAATAAAATAAACATTCCCCTAATGTTCTTGATTATGCAGCTGTGCACACTCTGATTAACATGCCGTAACGTGTCATTTATCACTTCAGAGACTGCAAAGTGGAACAGCTGGAGCTGCTCTTGCCATTTTGTTTGTAATGCATCATGACAGAATTTTTTCGAAGTGTTCCCCTGATGGCAGACTTGTTCTGCTTTGCAAACACAGCCTCTGTCTGTCATTCCTTCAGCCACCTTTTGAAAAGGTCAGCATGGCAATATTTTCTCATATGAGTGAAAAAAGTAACGCCTGCACACTTAACTCTATGCAGCACAGATTTGTTGAAAATGTTTTGGTCATATTTGGATCTTTGTCTGCTCAAAATGTCTGACAAGATGAAACTACACCTATGCTGAGACACGCAGGCAGCACCACAGAGGAAGAGAGACTCTGCAGTAAAAAAGCTCTGAGAAAACATTATCTTCTCTCTTCTGCTTAGAGGTGATGAATTTACAGCTCACAGCAACTTAGTACAATACTGTCCTCGACTTTTGTTTTATATCTAGTACCTTCTTATCTTGTTAGCTAGTTTGCTATATTATGCATCTTTCCCACTAAAATTAGTGTGTGCAAAACGATGGGTTAAACAGAAGACTGCATTCCCACTGCCTCTGTGTGTGCGCGTGTTTGTGTGGCTGTTTTGTTGGTGTGTCTGTGCGATGCCATGGACAGGCAGGAGAACAGGGGAACAGTAGACAGCAGAGGTAGGAACAGAGGTCTGTGGATGCTTTTAAGTGGTTAATTCTCTTTGTATATCTCATACTTATTCAGTGTCTCTCTCAAAATTGGTGCAGACTAACTAAATTTTTGAGCGCTGCTTAGGTGGAGATGGAAAGTAATTAGTGCCAGAGCGTCATTGCATCTCTTGCATCTGAAATTACTGCGTTCACCTGGGTGTTGTGTTCCCATCGATGCCAGTCAGAGCCGGAGGCGATAAAAACTCATGTCTACTGCAGAATCATTTGACTCGTGTGTGAATGTTGATGGTACGCATTCCCATTGTATTAAAAAGACAGATGTTAGTGGGTGATAGTGGATTTTTTGTGCAGTGGGAATCAGGCTTTACATGAAGCTGCTGTAAGAAGACGGAATTGTTGAATATTGAACAGCCATACCTGATTTGGCTGAAATAATTATGAGTCAGGTGTAGCCCTTTTGGTAATAATAGAGGAAAACTAGTGTGCATGTAAACATAGTCACTATCTCTTTGTTGTTTTGTGCTGGGCAGGCAGAGCACAGTTGGTTTATTGGAGCTTTTTCACTGAAAACAGCTTCCTGCTGCTGCAGCTGCTGAAAAGAAGACTGGTGAGAAAAGCTAGAATGAATCAAGACAGTGAAGTAGCGGACCAAAAAACAAAAACAACGAGGAGCCCCAACTGAATTATCTGATCCCCCATATACATTCCAGCTCTGACCCCTGAACCCAAACATTCCAGAATCCCTACAGAATAACCTGATGCTCCTCAAACATTCCGGAACTCCCAACAGAACGTTCCGGAACTCCCGACAGAACGTTCCAGTTTCCCTCCTGAATATTCCCAGTTCCCACGGGAACGTTCCAATCCACTCACCTAAACATTCTAGAATCCCTCCTATGATGTTCCAAACTCCCTCAAACATCCCACAGAACGTCCTGATCCCATCCTCTCCCAAACGATCCGGAGCCCCACCTAAAAGCTCCCGACCAGTATCAGTTTTCTGGAAATCTCTGGTGTTACGGAGGTCAGACTGATGTCACAGCTGAGATGGAGACAGGAAGCGCTGCAGGAAGTCTGTAAAGAACACAAATGTTGCTGGTGGGAAAAGGGAACAATACTATCTTGTGATTAACGGAGTGAATCTTATGTATACACGCAAATGTTTCCGACACACATGGATGCTACATCATCTCCTAATGTTGAGTTATATGCAGCGTCTCTCCTTCTGTCAGATAATTGGAATTTGAACTCTGTTGCACTTAATAAAAGTCAAATGTGATGACATTTAGATGAAGCGTCCCAACGGCATTCATGCCAGAGAGTGTGTATGTGTGCATGTGCTTCGATTTTCTTGGAATGAATCAAAGCCAGCAGAGAGAGTAGTCTTAAAATGCTCTTTTGTTGCTGTTTTAACCCTTTTCTTGTGCTGCTTTCAAACACCCTTCCCACGTATTTTAACCTTTGAAAGCTGAGCAAAAAAGTTCTGTTCTCTTCAAAAAAGATGAGAAAAGTCAATGAGCAAATTACAAGACACTGGGAAAAGGTGACAAGAAAACAACCTGAAATTAATGTTTAATTCTTTTCAAAAACATGGGAAAAGGCAATGAGCAAATTGCAGGACATTGGTAAAAGGTGATAAAAAAAATAACCTTAATAATAATTAATGTAGCCCCCCAAAAGGGCTAATGTCCAGAAACTATGTTAATAAATAGCTGAATTATACATTGTATAAAAAATATGTTAAAGAGTATTTTTATTTAATTTTATTTTATTTTGTTTTTAGCATTTTTTCAGGTCATTCCCTTTATTGTTGCTGAATTTTTATTTAGTGTTTTTAATTAAAAAAAAACAACAAAACAGAGCATATGTCAGAGCCTGACATATGACCTCTTAAAAATAAATTTACATATTTAAATTAATGAATAAATACACAAATAAAATTAATGAATGAAAAAATGAATTAATATTAAAAAATAAACAAACAAAAGACAAAAATGAAAAGCAAACTCCATACTTAAGTATATAGTTCAATAAGTTAAATAAATATAAAACTGTTTTTTGTTTTTTACTTTACTTTTTTTGTGTGAATTTTCAGGTAATTTTCTTGTAACTTTTTACTAATTTGTTGCAAATTCTTTGGTCATTTTTGTGAAATTGCTCATTGGCTTTCCTTCCCTCATGTTTCTGAAAGAAATCAAACTGATTTGCTCAGTTTTCAAAGGGTTAAAGCTTTACAAGTGCTGTGCAGTGCTGCAGAACCCATTAGAGATCTGCTCTTAATGGCATTTACATAAGGCTAAAGCTGTTTTCTGTCAGCTCGCTGTGAATGTGAATCAAATCAATGCTAACGTACAAGGAGAGCACCTGATTAAATGTCACATTTAACTCCTTGTCCTCTACCTCCTGTTCACACGCATAAGCATGGATATAATTAATCAGTCCTCAGGTGAAATGGACTGGAAGTGTGTTAGGTTATTAGGATTGATCCGAGCCGAAAGATTTGTCGTGGCTCAATCCCAGAGCGATGCAATGATCTTTGTAAATAAGCACATGCAGAAATGAGAGGATTGAATCAGCCTGGATCACATTCAGCTTTCAATATCAGAGCTCCTGCCCTGCAGACAGCCTCGGTGCCAGGTGCTGTTCTCAGGCTGAATCACCCGGCCGCAGTGTCCAACCTGTCAGCGTGCACACTTGTCACAAATGATTAAAAGATGGCTGACTCATTCGCCGTTGTCGTAAAGCGGGCTGCAGGTCGATGTGAGCACGAGAGGGAAGAAAGTGATAAAGAATGACAGGAGGGCAAGACAGGGATAAAACACCTGTCAGTGTGTGGGCATTTTCGGAGATGGCAGGTGCAGAGTATATTGTGATGTGAGTGCGGACAGTAAACTATCAGGAGGCCTATATCACATGACCGGGTCACTAACCGTACTAATTGGTTTCTTTATCAGCGGAGCCGGAGTAGAGCTGCGGTGCCTTTAAATCATTCATGACTCATTCCCCAGACTATTGTCAGGGTAATTCGTCTATCCTTTCACTTGAGAAATGGCCAGTGTCGTGTTTATCTGTTTTTAATTCTACGTAACAAATTACATTTGAAGTGCCTGAATTTTTCCTTTTTTATCCATTTTATTCTGCTATTTCACTACATTTTAAAAGACGAGAAATTTTTTTATTTTTTATTCTTTTACATTTATTTGACAATTAGTTATATAGTAACTATATAGACGGATTCAAAGGGACATCATGCCAAAGCAGGATTTATTCTTAACATCAATGTGGGCTCTGCGTAGATGTGTAGCATATTTTGCAGCCTATACCATAGCCTGACGTGCACCCACAAATATGTTACAGCAATGCAGAGCTCCTGTTCATTTCTGTAAACTGAAAACCATCCCTCAGTGGAAACAACACTTTTATTTCACAGATATGAAACAATAAATTGACAATAAAGCCCCCACACCAGTGATTGCTCGCCCCATATGCCCCCCCAAACATTGTCTAATTCAAAATAAAAATAGAGTGATTCACACTGGGAGTAATTTCTGCAATTAAAGTATACATAAGGTGCCAGAGAGCATAAAACAGCATCAAAATAAAGCATGTTTATTTAAAAGAGTGCCATCAGAGGATCCCTTGCACCCCTCGACAGAGGTCCTAGCTAAACCCCTAATGTCCTAAAATCCTTGAAATGTCCTAAAGTCAAGGCGTCTTCTGGCTCACCTGTTAGAGTATGCGTCCCATACGCTGAGGCCTTTGCAGCAGCCAGGGTTCAGTTACAGCCCGTGGCCCTCTGCTGCGTGTCAAACCTCCTCTCTCTCCCACATTTCCTGTCATTCCCCAGCTGTCCTATCAATGAAGGGAAAATACCCCAGAAATAATCTTTTGAAAAAAAAAATGTTTTAAAAGAAAAGTCCCAGAAATGTCCTAAAAGCATGCAAATGCCCTTAAATCCTAGAAAAATCCCCAAATTTTGGAAATGTTATATATATATATATATATATATATATATATATATATATATATATATATATATATGTATGTATAATTTTTTAAATTATTTTATTGTTACCATTTTCTTGAGGATTTTTTCCTGTTACTTTTTCAACATTTATTTATATATTTATTCATTCATTCATCATTCATATCCCTCTTTCATTTGTTCATTCAGTCATTTGCAGGGGGACTAATAGATTTTATCAAAAAATAGGGAAAATGTCCAAAGAAATATATTCATAATTCTTATATATCTAAAATTATGCTACAAAAAACACATCTGTATTTTATTTTATTTTTTAGCACTTTTATTTATTTATTTATTTATTTATTAGTTTTACTTATTTATTTATGACTTATTTTTAGGTAATTTTCTTGTAACGTTTTACTAATTTCTTGCTATTTTTTTGTTGGTCATTACTCACTGACTTTATCTTTGGAAGAAATCAAGCCAATTTGCACTGGTTTCAAAGAGTTAAAGCACATTTTTACTCAAAATACTTACGTACTTTTATTTATAAATGAGTAGTTGTATAATCACACTTCTCACACCACCGAGGGTTTATTTCAATGTATACTTGTACTTCCATAGTAGAAAAACTTGGTATATATTTGTATATATAACAAGTTTAGTTTGGAGCTCTGTGTTCTCTGGTTATGAATTAATTCATGTGGGTGTATTTGATATCCCCCGCAGCCCCTCCCTGTGTGTAAAGCGGTGGGCGGGGTTTAGTCACACATTGTGCTTCCCTGGCTCTCTGGGTTCAGAGGGATTACCGCGGCGGGCTGGCTGAGGGGCGAGTCGCACCGTGGCCGCCGTCGGTCGGTTTTTCCAGCAGCTGTGGCAGCGTGCGGGAGCCGCGATGGCATGTGTTGCACCGACGGCGTTAACGGACAACGGTCAACTTTACACCTGAGGAAGACAAAACCGGAGATCCAGTCTGAGTCCCGAGATTATGTCCGGAGCTTGTCGTGCTGCTGTGGAGAAAAGTTTACCAGGAGTCGGCATACAGTCACACCAGCGGCGGTAATATGGTAAATACACGTTTACTACTATCACCACACGGCTAAGGTTTGCTATATTAGCTCGCCCAGAAATTTAGTTTGTGTTAAAAACAAGCGACTTCTCCATACATTACCTTGTTTCATTTCTAGCCACGACGTTAAAAAGGTAAATCTGGTGTAAATGAGGTGGAAAATGCCCAGTTTAACAAACACACAAAGAGTAAACAAGTTATTAAAATGCAAGTACGTCTTTAAAATAGCTAACCGTCGAGTTTTTGTCGTTAGAAGAGTCGGAAATCCTATTTTTTACCAACATTTTTGCCTCCTTTAACCGCAGACACGCCGCTTTGTGCTGCAAGTCCCAACATGTTAAGCAGAACAACATGTCATTTAAAAAATCTTAAAGTCTTCTTTTCAAGTCAAAGAAATTGCACATCTGTTTCTGCGCAACCAGTTTACAGATTCCTCGTAAATATTTCGGAGCATTTCTGCATTTCGGCACACACCCGACACTCCATTCACCGCAGTTTCACTTGCATTTTCCATAAGTTATATCGGTTTATAACCATATTATTTCCATAATCATGTGCTGTCAAATGCGCTGCAGTAAGGGACTGTTCCTTATTTATCAGAGGAGGCGGGGCTGCTGGGGTATGACTTTGATTTTTCCTTTTTGTGTCTTTTTTTAACCCTTCCACAAGCAAGTACCTCATCTTAAGCCTCCCCAAGTGCCTCAGGGAAAAATGCATGAGCCTCCCTCCACCATAAATTAGATTTGTTTACTTTAAACAAACCTGCAGTCAGTTTGCAAGAAGAAGAAATCATGGAGTTTAACGAAGCCTTGGTTTTCTGCTCTTGTTGTGCATGCTGGTTAGTTGGTGGGAGCTGTTTATCTTTGTCTAAATTTTATTTGAGACGTATAATAATGTGATTTTGATGAAATACCACAGTTTTAAAGTCAGATTTAGTTATGTTTTTTATTTTGACAAAGGGATTTGTGGCACATAATGTGTCCAAGGATTGCTGGAAAGGTGAAATTTCAAAGAAAATTTATGTATTTAGAGTTTCTGGCTATGAGAAATGGTATAATATTGACGAACTATTAATTTATTTTTAAAAGCAAGCATACAAACCATAGCATTTGTAACATCACGACTGGTCCATTAAGGCAAAAACGGGAGGCAGTGCACGTCAGTAAAAAATATTTAAAACCTGCATGTTTTCTGTGGTAAAACAAAAACAAAATACAGCCATTTAAAGTTTTATTCCCCTCCACTAAGCCAAAATAAAAACACAAGTCTTTCCCCAGCACTTAAAAATTATTTAACATGCTTCCCCGTTTTTACACCCCTCCCACCTCATAAATAACAAACAGTCCCTAAGTGGTATGAAGTGAGTCAGCCCATTCTGTAAGCTCTCATATCATATTATACTGCTGTATGTTTGTATCTGTAATCACATATGAGGCAGCGTTAAATTGACAGATTTTATAATGGAGTTTGGTACCGATGATCTGAGCGTGTTACATCAAATGCTGACCAGACAGTGAACTTGTCACAATGTTTTTGACCCACTAACTTACTATCTTTTTACGTCGATAATCATGTGCTATCAAAATGCACTGTGGTAAGCAGTATGAAGTGTTTCAGCCCGTTATGTAAGCTCTCATGTCATGTTATACTACTGTATGTTTGCATGTGTACTCACTTGTGAGGCAGTGTTAAATTGACAGATTTTATTATGGAGTTTGGTGTAGATAATCCAAGTGTCGTACAGATAGTCTGCCGACCAGACAGTGATTGTGTCATAATGTATTTGGCACTTGTAAGGTGACTATTATGATTTCAACTTTTTTTTATTATTATCCAGACATCACGCAGTGTGTTTGCAAAGTAGGCACCTGCAGGCTAATCCAAGTGGTAGAGCAGGTTTAGCCAGTCTGTCTGTGACTTTTTGATTTCAGGTGAAGTTTAAAATATTTTTTCTGTTATTAAGTCCAATTACATGTCGCTGATATGGAAATAAAGAGACGTCAGGGGAGGTTTCTGTTTACCGAAGGTGTGCTCAAGTTTCTGTTGTACCACCGAGCTCCGTGTTTAAAGGAAAATACAGTATGTTCCTGTTATGTGTTGCATGTGAGCCATACATGCTATTTTGGCAAGCTTGGGTCACTGCTGTATGTTATTTTCTCCCAAAAGGTTGAATTACATGACGTATTATGACAGAAATCCAGATCTTTTTTCCACTCTTCTGTGACCCAGTTGCAGGGGGCTCACATGTACTGAAGAGATCTGCTTCTTTTTGTAGCCAGTTACAGAACATACTCTTAGGCTGGTGGTTATGTGACAGCTTTCAAAAGAGGTCTAAATGAAGATGAGGTGCATTTGCTTTGTGTGTTGCCGTGCAATTTATAAGTCTCAAAGATCGCATAAAATTGCTCTAAAAATCGCCATTTTAGTCTTCAGATTGACTTAAATTGAATATAATTGTTAGAGGAGCCACTCAGATTGCCACAGCCTTCAGAGAGATGGGATTTTCTGCCAGCTGACTCCCACATTCAGTCAACCATGTCTCTGTGGTGCACAGTCCTGCTGTCTGTGAGGCATCGGTACACAGAGGTACACAAGATAACACATGGAGGCATTTTTCAGCACATGATACCTTTACGAGCTGTTCAGGGACTGGAGGCAGATCATCCCGTCCTCACTTGTTAACCTTTATTTGACAACACTCGGGGGATACTTAGGAAAGTGTCGACTGAGCATCTTTGCAGCGACCGGGGAGCTGCCCAGTGCAAACATAGTTTACTGCTGAGCAGCTATGTCGGTGCAGGATGAAGAGTCTTGCCCAAGGGCACCTGAGTCGTAGCTGTTGTGGAAGGATATAGCATTAGTCATTTTCCTAAAGCACATTTTTCCAGACAGTAAGTCTTGTGTCTGTGAGGGAGGAGGAGGGAGGAGAGAGAGAAAGATTTGTTGACGGAAGTTGGCACCCACTGTCACACCTCCCTCATTCACTTAACTGGTGGACTTGCATTATATTCTGGCGACCAGTAGGCGGATTTTCATTACATATCTGCGCAAAACTAAAGCAATATTTCTGAAATGTTGATAAAACACAATAGGAGGTTTGACTGCATTTCCACTGAGTGTCGTTATGTGACTTTTCTCGTGATGTTCTCCTCTCGTGATAACATTTCAAGAAGCACCACGCTGGCCGTCATTATTTCCAGTCGAAGGCGACTGAGGCGTGTTATGTGAGTGATAATGTAAAAGACAAGCCCCTTATTCTCCCACGTATGAGGGATTTCTGGGAGGTTATAGTCCACTGTTCACAGAGGAATTGTGGATTCAAAACTTTTGCACGATCAGTTCAACTTTTGAAGAATTATGTAATGCAATAACACCTCTTGGAGGTAGCAATTTGATGACTTCTTTGCATTACAGTGGCACTATTGTCAGGGCTGAGGATGGAGACGAGGATAGAGACACTAAGCTCTGACTTGGACTATTGCATGCAATGTTTTTTGGAGGCCTAAGAATTAATAACTTACTTGGAACTCTGCTTTGTCATGTGGGCTGACATTAACCAGTGAAGGATGCAAATCTTCTCAATGTCGGCCACAAACTTGGGCACTTTAAAGGGCCCTAACTCTACCATCGGGCAGCCTACAGTTAATCTGGTAGATAAATCAGAATTTTAACTTTTAGGTGAGCAATGAATACCATTAACGCCACCTCACACCTGCGCCCCAGTGTTGGCAGGTGGGAGCGGGCATTTTCATCACAAAGTCGGGCTCAGTGGTTGATGAATGGACGATGGCATGGTTTATTAGCCCAATCCTACTGGTCAGTAGTCTTTCCATAATCTTGCTGATCAACAAACAAACAAGCAGAACCAAAAACACAATGTCCATTTAGGAGGTAATACTAAATAACTACTACTTACAGTATAAAAAAGCCATACTAATAAGAAGAGAAACAATTAAACAATATCAAAACCAATCACAGTTGCAGAAAACGAGACTTTTGAAAGTGTATTGAACTCAGCTGGTGTATTATTTGTATTCTTATCACTGAAAAAGTGAGTCATTAATGCATCTGATACCACTGTGAATACTTTATTAACACCGAAGGGCTGACGAATCAGAGTGTATTCAGGCCTGCGTTGTTTACTCCGGTTGAATTGTTCATTTTCCTCCTTGGTACAATTCAGTGAGTGAACAGACTTTAAAGAACCTAATTAAACAGAAAACATTAATGCTGCAAACAACCCACAATGCAACACACTTTTTAGGAGCTAGTACTCTTGTCTTTTAAAAGAAGGAAAATCCCTGAATATGCGCCCACTTTTCAAGCATCATTTCCATAATTTTCTATTACAGAGAATGATGAGAAGGCCAAGGTTAATGTTAAACCTTAATTTTCCCTTTACAAGACCTTTTGTTGTGGTTAAAGGCCTTGATATTATACAGCAGGCAGAAAAAGTGTTGTGTCTTAACCTTGTCTCTGTCCCATCATACATAATGCAGACTATACTGTAATGCTTGGCATTTCCTCGGCATCTCTTCACTTCAGTGAGTTGAGGTCTGCTGAAAGTCTACGTGTGTGTGTGTGTGTGTGTGTGTGTTTGTGTATGTGTGTGTCAACTGTTAAACAGATCCAGGAGATCTGCAGAGCTCACCTCTTCTGTGATGACAGCAGAATCCAACTGATGGTGCAGACATTGATTTGTTTCTGCAGGTAGAGAGAGTGGACTTGATTTGTTAAAATGTCAATACGGACTGTGCTTAAAGGTCTCGTGTGTGTTTACATAAGCCTAAACAGTGTGTGTGGGTGTGGTGTTGTATAATTAATGCTTCAAGTAGCCTTTGCCCTCCCTATCATTACATCACTTTTAGAGAGAGAGGTTTCGTCCTCTGCAGGCTGGACTTTTGCGTGCATGTGTTTTTGATTTAAAGGAAGGACGGTGGAGGGGGGGGTGTTTCCTTCTCTGACAGTATTCCCTCCGGCCTACAGCATGTTTTTCTAAGATTATTGTTGTCCTTTTTTTAGATTTTTGTCAATAAGAGGAGGTGTTTTTGCCTGAGGTCCAATTCCACTTTCTTGGCGAAGAGTTAGAGGGTATTTATTTGCAATCAGTCAAGTCAAGCTTGTTTTGGCTGAGAAATGCACCATGAAAAGACTTCTGTAAGGCGTCCAGAGGAGGCGGTCCTCACCAGGGCTCAGTGCTAGATCAATACACACCTGGAAAAAGCAGATAATCTGACTGTGCATGATCTATTTTCCTACTTTATCCACTTTAGGATGATCTGCTACATAATCCTCTTTTTTAACACAATACTCTACTTTCAGGTATAGTTATGTCTTGAAGGTATTCTCTCCAGTACAGTTATTTTTTTCTGAATTCAGTAACTATAGCTGTCATCCAACAAGGGCTAAAATAATCGTCAATTGTTGTGATGATCAATGTACGGCTGCAGTTAATGATTATATCTGATTATGATAATTGATCTACCAAATCCTTAATCGTTTGCCTATAAAATGTCAGAAAACTGTAAAACAGTTTCCATCAAAGGTCCTTTAGTTCAGGGTGACATCTTCAAAAGTCTTTTGAGACACAGAAAAGCGGGATATACCAAGCGTATAATTGGCCTTTTTGCTTGGCAAATTTAGAAAAAATAATTTTCTTGAAAAATTTGTTAAATAAAACTAACTGCTCGCAGCTCTCAGAAAATTCAGTCACTTATCTATAAAAAAAAGCCAAATACTCCTGTTTTTTTATCTTGTCTCTGTTTCAGGGAGGGTTTTTTCTGTTTGTCTCTGCTAAGTCCACTGTCCCAATATTCTCAAGCTCCGGTTTGGTCTAAATAAATCCTAAATTCACCAAGTTACATGTAAAAAACATAGAAATTGTGATTGTGTATTTTCTTTTTAGTGTTTTCAGCAGTTATTTTAAAATTAGTTGGAAAAATAACAGACACATGATTCACTTGTGAAAACAACAGTTGGTTGCAGCTCCAGAACTGCTGGCTGACACAACAAACACAAAACAAAGGAAGGAACAGGCTCCGCTCGTCGCCTTTATATTTAGTCTCTTGAAATCCTCCAGGGTGCCACCAGCCAGGAGCAGAAGTCCGTTGAATTCGCATATTAGTCGAGCACTCACAAAATGTTTTCGTACATTTTTCTCTTGATTAAATCATTGGCACTCGCTGAGGCCTGAGGCGTCTCTGCGTGTGTGCTTGTGATTTAATAAAAAGAAAAAGTAAGAAGAACATTTGTGGTCACCTAATATGTGAACAGAGCAGTTTTTCTTCTTCCTTTTTGTGGATTTTATCCCTCAGCGGCTGTGACCGGTCTCTGCCCTCGGGGTTAACAGCACTTCTCTGTAGAAATGATGAATGGCTGCACACTGACTTCAAACTATTATTTTTTTTTTCCTGTTGAAAATTTGACCGGGAAAAAAATGTGTACATAAATATGTAGTTTGGCATAGAGTTTATTGATTGCCAGAACATTACTTTGATTATTGATGAAGCAACATTACAAAACATTTCAGCTTGTAGTTCTTGTGAGAATTAGCTGCTTTTTTTATATCTTAAGTGATTGTGAACTGAGTATTTTGTTTTTTTTTGATTGTTTGTTGGATGGAACAAGCATTTTAGGATCCAGAAAGTTAGGATAAGCATTTTCTACACCATTTTAAACATCATATTACACCACATAAAAAATTAAATAAATATCCTGTAGACGGACAGATGAAAAACAGTATATATAACACGTTCTCAGCTCTGGGTGTTAGTGGTTCTTGCCCTGAACAGCACAGCATTTAATTATACTCAGCAGGTCAGAGCTTGTTTTTTTGCTGTTTTTCTGCAGGACACAAAACTAGTTTGTGCAGTGTGTCTAGTTTTATGGGCAGTAAATACACACACACACACACACACACACACACACACACACACACACACACACACACACACACACACACACATACGCAGTCCCTCATCAGCACCACAAATCACAGTGATGAGCTAAGCCGTGGCCTTTGTTTGCCCATTGAGAGGGAACCAAATGGGAGGAGTGAATGTTACTGAATGGGGAAGCTGACTGATGGTCCTCGCCTTCGACTCGCTTCATTGGTTTATTACGGCGAGGTGAGAGCCCGGCTCTGCTCAATGGCGTCCGTTGTCAGGGCAACCGGTGGAATCTGTGCTGTATCCCGGAGCAAATGATGCTTAAAACTTCTTAAAATGAGGGAAGTGAGTGTGAGAGGAGGCCGGAGTACAGTGTGTGAAATGTAAATGATTGAGACGTTTCACATGTAGGTACGCAGGTTTATCTCTTTCTCTCTGTGCTTTTGGATTAAGGGATTGAGTGGGCTAAGCTGACAGTGAATCGACACACACCAGCAGTGATGCCGGGTGTGTGAGTAACACCGTGTGGATTAAGCAACACACAAATACTCTGCCCATCAAAGAGATCCTGTGTTGGAGTGACACACACGCTCGCACACAGCTGTTTTTCCCCCTAGTCATATATAACACTGATTCACTGCCAATTATTACACGCTGCGAGCAGATGTATTAAGCTAGCTGTGTAAATATGGTACAACCCCACTAGCATTTTATTTTGAAGCTGCTGAAACTCAACACAGCAGCTTCTGCATAATCATTGCAACCTGCTGTCATCAGAAATGCGAAAAAGGCAGATGCAGGGACACATGCATTAATGACTTCACACATTCATATGGGAGGATGTGGCTCAGCAGCTCGTGTGCAACATTTGGTTAGCCTTTAGCACACTGGTGTTATACTAGTGGTTTATCAGTTAGACACTTCTCCTGTTTGATAAATCATTGAGCAATTTATGAAGCCAGAAAGCCAAATATCAGCCAAATCCAGTTTATAAACTTTCAAATATGCTGTATTTTATCATCCTTTTTTAAAATATTAGACTGTTGGTCAGACTAAACAACCAATTTAAAGACATCACATTGTGCTCTGAAATAATTGTAATAGGCAGTCTTTTTTCTTGTGTTTTACACAGTTTTCTGTCATTTTATATTTGATAAAAAAATGTTAAAATAGTTTGTTCCGAGCCCAGTAATACACACAAAATCACAGTCGAAATCAGGGCTGCTTTTTGGTTTAATAAATTAATGGATTAATTATCCCATCTTAAAAATAGCAGAAAAGAGCGAGAAATGTCCATCACATAGTACATTTACATGATGTTAGGAAGTCAAATGTTCAATTCACCGCCATAGAAGACGAAGAAAAGCAACGATGTTGTACATTTGACTGGCAGGTTATTGGAAATATTTGTTATATTAGGTTAAAAAATGGCCTAAATTACTTATTTTAAATGATCAAAATAGTTGCAGATTAATATTCTGCCAATTAATAATGTAAATGTGTCAGCTCACATGTAAATAATGTCTGTGTCATAAACAAATAATACAAAGTTGTTGTCCCACATACACACCTACACACCTGCCAGTTATGTAATCCACAGAGTGTTTGCATGTATTTGCGTGTTCACATACAGGGTCACTCAGACTGCGTGGACGCATTTCAAAGTTACTATCACGAGAGCTCTGGCTTGTACTCTCGCCAACATTTCAGTGTACTTGGCTCGAGTAAGTACGTAAGTGTGTCAGTGTGTGTGTGCATATGTGTGTGTGTGTGTTATAAGTGCAGGGCAGTGCTGTGTTATGAATCAGGAGTCTAAAAATGGAGCGTTTCTCTAAAGAGGTGTTGAATGTAGCTGAACTCTTTCCTCTGTTACATTTGGTACCTAAATACGGAGTGAAAGAGTGTGTGTTTCTGCATGAGCGTCTTATAGCACACACTCTACATTTAAAGAGATGCTCTCTTTGCTTTTCAGCATTAGATACACAGTGCCACTGCATTTAAGTACCACGTTGAGGTTAGATGATTGAGCTTTTGATGGTTATATACTTCTGCATATTTCCTTCAACTTGGAATAGGAGAATAGAATAACTTCTAGTCGATAAAGTCCTAATACATTTTAATGTAACTGAATCAGATGCACAAAGTGTTTAGTGACTTTAGTCACCTTTTCCGGTTTCGCCCGCCCCATGTAAGGGCTTGAACTGGTTTGACTTTTTGCAGACGGGTATTTGTCATAACGTCATGTTGTGACAAATTAGTAATAAGCAAAATGACAATGTGGTTAACAGAAGAACATGTTTGTTTCAATGGTGCCACAAGTGTCTGACAGGCTATGAGCAATTTATTGCAGAGCCGAGGCCGGCGAGATGAAGGAGATAAAGGTGGGAGGAGCAGAGCGGCGCATGTTGTGTTTGTTGACTAAAAAGTTAATGTGGTTTTTTATGTGGCGAGACAAGACATGGTCGAGTTTGTTTGTCAAGTCTGCATCAATATGACATTTTGGATTTGAAGCAGATGAAAGAGGTGAGCTGAACAGTGTAACCAGTGGACTGGAGTCGCTACGTAACACATAATGGCTTGTTTTATTTCTGTCACCTGCTTTGAAAGCGCTGCAGTGGATGAGGAATGGCTGATTCATGAAGGTGAAATGAGGAGTTATCTCTGTGAAACTTTGTGGTTTGACTGCAGTAACTTAAATAAGGTGGCAGCTGGCTGGAAGGAGATCACCAGGCAGCTGAAAGTTTGTGAGAATATTAACACTTGCTGTTGGCTATCTTGTAAGTTATCCTCAATAAATATGACAATATGCAAAAGCACAAATGAACAGCACGTACTCCCCTGGCGGGTTTTGGATTTGTGCAAAGCTATATTTTTTAAATTTCTATGAAACACATTTGCGAGATGACTGTTTCCACTGTGCGACTTTAGTTGCAGCCACTGCACTAGCCGTCATTATTTCCTGTTCAAGGCTACGTAGGCGTGTTATGGAGAGAAAATGGAAAGGTGAGCAAATTATACGTGGGAGTGTCCACATAAGAGCGATGTCTGGGAGGTGATAGTCCACGATTTCACAGAGGAATTGTGGATTCAAACTTTCGGATGATCCGCTCAACTTTTGCAGAGTTACATGATGCAATAACAGCTCTTGTAGCTCCTGCTGCATCATGAGGGAGCCAGTTCCTACAGACAAGCACACAGCCATCGCATCATGTGACCTACAAAAGCCAGAAAGAAAAAGTGTTTCCATCGCAGTTTTGCAATATATGGGTTTTTCAAACCCTGAAATACCTCCTCATGTGAGTGTAACTTTTTTGTTTTGTTTTGTTTTTTGCATTAAATGGGAGTTTTTTTGAAATTAACATGTTTCCATTAGGCATATTTTATATTTGTTATTTTAGTTTGCACAATTTGAGGGCAGAAAAGAGCAGAATCGTTTGTTGACCTCAGTTTTTTAAAAAGTTAAGAGAGTAAAGTACCAGAAAAAGGTATTGCTGGGTACCAGTACCGAACTGGAGCTACTGGTCAAATGTGAACCGTACTTGACCTCATATAAGCTGCTCGTGTTTGTATGAGGTCAGTATGTTGTGCTGTTAGATGCTGGAGGTTTGCTGTTGATTAATATTTCTGGATAATCCCACGCGGTACGGGTCATAACATTATTCATTTGACCATATGGTCAGTGGCTGGAAAAACTAGGCTGCTTTTGTGATTTAAAAAATGTCCCTTTAAAGGCCACAGTATAAACTCTTGACCTTAACTTGTTTGAATACTTTAAAACTCTAATCCGATTCTGCCGTCGGTCCACCTGTGGAGTTCAAACACTGACCTCGACCCTCTGTCTCTCTCCTCTCTCCTGTCGCTCTGTGTCTCCATCACTTCCTCGTCCACGCCCTTTTAAACCTCTCACTGTTTTTCCTCAAATTCACAACCTCACACATCTGCGTCCTCCCTCCATCGCTTTCTTTCCTTCCTCACCGAGAATTTAGAATGAGAGCAAGGGCTGCTGGGTAATCTTTGCTCTGGAAAGCATCAGATTAAAATCTCAGATTACAAGAGGGAGAGGAGAGAGAAGAGGAGGGATTACAACTTTTTTTTTTTTGCATGTGGGTGTGTAAAGCAGGTCATACACAAACATACACGTGGTTCAGCTTGTCAGGAGATGTTCTCCCCTCCTTTAGCGTGTGCAGCTACGCGCTGTGCTCAGTTTTAACGCTTCACGGATGTGTGTCGTTTCCGTTTGTTTGTTATCAAGTCATTAGCAGATGCTGAGCTCCATAGATAGTAAATGGATTGGCAACAGTTCATTGATTTTTAACTCGACATCCATTCAGACCGCTGTCTTTCTCGCTGCAGTGTGATTTATTGATTCTCTGTATTACATAGTTTTTCTCTGGTGTAGTTAAAAGAGCAAATCACCTCAGGCTGCTCATCACTGAAGAGTGCTGCTCTTTTCTTTCTGACAGTGTACTCCAAAAAAGCTCCACAAAAAGTTTATTTATTCTTCTACTGCAGAAAGAAAGCACTTAAAGGAGAAGTTCAACCCAAAATCAAAAATACATATTTTTCCTCTTATTGCTTTATATCAATCTAGATTGTTTTGAGTTTTTGAAATATTAGCTATAAAGATGTCTGCCTTCTAGTGTCATCTAGTTCCATTATCCTGAGAGAGACTGTCCCTCACATCAACCCTATTTTAAATAATAATCGTCTCTCCAAATATAGCAGCTTATCATTAAATATCATCGCATCATTCACTCAGGGACATTAGTTTTATTAGTACAAACATAAGAAGAGATTACTGAAAAGATTGGCACACGCTGTGTTCAATGTCGTGCGCCGCTCAGTCTGATTTCCAAAGCAAATCATGCGAATTGTTCTGCTCGGATAATAGTTTCAACTTGATGCATAAAAATGGTGTTATGAAAGGCTTTTGTGGACTCTTATCCTTCTCGCTCTGCAGCAGAGGACTGCTGGAGAGTGGAGACGAGCAGCAGCGTCCTCTTTGCATCACGAGGCTCTGGAGTTTGTGCAAAATGCTGTTTGGATTTTTAGAAAGACGAAAAACGATACAAAAAGCTTGTTTCTTTGAGTGACTATAGTTTTGCAGATCTTCATTCTGAGCATTTAACCCTCGAAGAACATGCTGTTTAGCTCATGTAACACAACAACTGGCTAAATTCATTACAGAAAATCGTCTTGCTCAAATTGCTCTGCTGCGTAAGTCTACACCAGCTTTATTTCCTCGGGGAACGTCTTAGTCGATCACAGTTTAAGTTTGCACTGAGAGAAGAGGGGAATACATGAGAGGAGGAGAGAAGGATATCTGTCAGTCTCTCATCCCTCCATCTGTGCTTTGTCAAGTCTTTTAAACCTTGATAGACGTCACTTTTTTTGGGCATTCAGATGCCTTTTACAAGTAGTTAAACTTTTGAACCCTGAGCAAATCCATTTCTTTCAAATATATTTTAAAAAAAAAGGTGACAAACAACTTGACAAGAGATGTCCCGCAAGAAATTATTACATTCAGAAAATTTAAAAAAAAATCCAGAACTGTGTTTAAAACTATCATAACTATGTATTTCAAATTATTTTTATAGATTTTTTATAATATGTAAGCCTTTTTATTCCAGGTTATGTCCTATTTGGGTGAGTTTTTATTTATTTATTTATACAAATTATCATATAATTTTTCTGTTTTCTTGCCAATTCTGAGACATTTCCTCCTAAGTTGCTCATTGCTTCCTTCCTTCTTTTTAAGAAATCAAGCCAATTTTTCCAGGTTTTAAAGACTTAATGAGGCTTATGCTGAGAAACTAAAGAGCTACTTCTGCTATAAATTAGGTTTCTTTTCTTATCTCATAGCACACATGTTGCACACAGAAGGGTTTTGCAAAGAACTGCAAATCTTATGTGATGCTTCAGCTTTTGATGCTCACTCCCCAACATTTCTGTTACCTTTTTGAAATTTAGCAAAACTCTTGTGATAGTTTACCAATGAGGCACGAAGGAGAAGATTGATTAAATGTCCGTCAAATTAAATTGTTTATAAAACTAGACAGCCTAAATGTCGATGTCAGCTGCTTTCAAATTAAAAGTTCTCTGAGTAACAGAATCATTTCTTCATTGATTATTCTGACAGTTATCTATGCAGAAGTCATTGAAAATATTTCTGGCCACTACTTATTACCACTGCTCCCACTACTGTTATCTTTTCGGGGACTTATTTTGCTTTTTATTTTCTGTCATATACAAGATGTTACAGTGTCATATATTTATATTAAACATGACCAAAATTTCAAATAATGAGGTAAAATCATGCAAAAGTAATCTCTCTGCATACTTTTCCTACTTGCACGCTATGTTTTAGTTTTTCATTTTTTTAATCATTCAAATGTTGCTGCGTGGTTAACACACATTTTTCTGTGGAGTGACAAACACATTTATTTTTGCTTCACGTGGACGTGAAAGAATGCAAATCTGGTGGAAAACTTAAGTAGAGGTATGAACCTGAAAATGAGCACAATAGTTCCTCTTGAAAATGCTGGTACCTGCATACAGAAATCAGCTGCACTGGTGCTAATACTGAATGCTTTTATAAACAGCGGTCCATCGGTGATTAATGCAGCTGTCAGGTGTATAGATTCTCAGCACAGAAGCAGTGTTGACAATTTGACACGAGTGCTGTTGAATGAAATGAAGTGGCTGTAGAAGCAGGATCAAACCTGAAAGCGAAAGCCGTAATGACTTGAAGTGCTGCGCTGATTGGAGTTACAGTGTCACCAAATAACAAGGCCATTGAACGCCGTGTCAGAGCAATTTGTAAATAATTATAGTCAATCAAAAGTGATGAGGGATCCATTAAACGAGGAAGCTGGTTGCAGACTGCAACGTGGTCTGACATTACCTGTGCATGGCGTACTTAGCCTCTGAATGATGTGGACACATCGTGTTCAGACAGACACGAGTTTGGTGTGTGTGTGTGTCTGTGTGTGTCTGTGTGTGTCTGTGTGTGTCTGTGTGTCTGTGTGTCTGTGTGTGTCTGTGTGTGTGTGTAGAGAAACAGCTTGTTAAGACTTGAAATCGGTTTTCAGCCAGAGCAGTGACCCAGCACTCAGACATGTGCTATTTACTTCCCTTCAGCCTCACCTTGGGTTTGGCCTCAGTGCAGGTGTGTGTGTGTGTCTGTGTGTCTGTCTGTGTGTCTGTCTGTGTGTGTGTGTGTCTGACGGTGTGTGGATCTCTGTGTTTTGCTCTGACTCTCACCTGCTTGTATGTTCATGTATAGAGCATTTATGGAAATCAGTCATTGCTCCGTGTGAAACCAATGTTTATGATGGTTACGCCTTTCTTTCAGCAATATAATCCTCACAAATAAACAACTCTTTTAGGATTATTTTAGCCTAAATACAGTCGCCAGAAATTAAAAAAAAGTTATGTTAAATTAAATACACTATGGTCGCATGACGACGCTCTGTAGCCTCGTTTAGCCACCTGTTAGCAACTGCCTTTTTTAAGACACATGAAAGCTCCAAATTCAGGAGTGAGGTATTACTGACATATTTCCGCTTGTGTTTATTAGAGATCTTATTTCAATCATTAGATTTTTACTTTACATTTCACTTTATTGTCAGAAATAATTCTGATATCTGTCTTGCCTCCCAGGATGTCAGCTGTTTCACATAAATACACATAAATACAAAACATTTAACCAAATAACAAAATTCATACAAAAAATGCTACAAATCACAAAAGACATCACAAAAAGTGGATGCAGTGCAACATGTTACTCATTACCTGTTACATTCAGTTTTCAACTCAGATACACTGAAGCTACTCTGAAGCCAGACTCTGATTTAATGGTTTGACAGACTCAAGAACAAAAAATTCCTCAGCCTGTTCAGTCGAGCCCGCGGGACTCAAGAATCTCCCGTGTGATGGCAAAAGCTGATGTTCTTCAAATAATGTGTGAGAGGGATCAGAAGTAATACGACAAGCCAGAGAAAACATTCTTGTAGTAAACGCAGTTTGGAAACTGGACTCAAGCGCTTCACCCACAATCTTTCGCAATCTATCGCAGTCGAGCCGAATTTAAGAACTCCTTTATACATACAATGATAAAAAATATGATAATTAATTTAACACTAAATAAGTAAAATAGCAAGAATAATGAAAGGATTGATAAAATTCCACTATGCACATTTAAGTTTACACAAATCTGCTTATAAATAAACATATATATGTATACATTCACATTAAATGTACACATTTATTGTGAGAAGGCAACGGGCAAGAACGGATTCAATAGGAGAAACTGATTTTGCAAGTCTGACTTCATCAGGCAGGTCTTTACAGGCGCCTTACAGCTGGCCGGGCATTATGGGTGAAATTAGTCTCAAGATTACAGCTGAAACCAGCAGGCGGTTTTAGGACTCAACCTGCCAACCCTCCCTATTCCCCTAGACCTTAACCTATATCTGATGAATTGTTGAGAATTATTACATTTTGATATTTCTGTTTCAGCCGGCGCAGCATTTCTATCACTGGTTTATTGACCACAAAACTCACAAACCGACCACGTGTTAAAATCATCTCACTTGATGCTACAATTGTTTCACCTTTATTGGATAATACAGATATATAAATGAAAGAGAGAGGCGACGAGATGCAGCAAAAAGTTGCAGATCAGACTTTAATTCGGCTCGCAGAGGCATACCGATTTCACACCGTGGTGTGAAAATTGAAGGTTATCATATTGTGTACATTTACTCATTTACTGTATAGAAAAAAAGCATCTGGATTAGCAACAATGAACAACAAAAGAAGATTTTTTTTAAAAAGAGCGGGAAAAAAACCTCAAAGAAATGTATTAATACAAATGAAAATTGAAAAAAAAGGAAAAAAGTGATTAAAAATTGTAATAATACTAAACATGATTTAAATATGTAATTATATAATTACTTAAATATGATATAAATTTAAAAAATACTTTAATGTCAAGTCTTAACAATCTGTGTGCCCTCTGTCATTAAACCCCAAGTCGGATAAGTAAAGATTTACGTTAAAAAAAATCTTTATGGTTTCTTTGTCCGCCCGTCTGAGGTTTCTTGAGTGTGTTGTAATACTGTGCCCTCGTTGTAGTGCTGAACATTGCCTAAACTGTATGTGTTGCATCTCTGGAGCCCATCTCCCATTTTTCCGTCTGTTCTGAGCCTGTTTTGCTCTCCATTTATTCTCTCGGGTAATTGTCTGTTGAATCTGTGGAGCCCCGTGGGGAGGTGGTGTGCCAGTCTGCCAGCTCCTCTTCCCCACAGGAGGCTCCTCTTCCCTGGCTGCAGAGTCACGGCTGATCCCCCTCCAGTCTGATTCGCATGAACCAAATGTCTCATTTGACCTCAGACTGTCCTCTTTTTTTTATCATAGGTGAGCCGAAACTCTGTCTCTGTACGTGATTTGAATAATGGTTTGAGAAAATGGGAACGGTTGAATGAACACACCCAGAGGATATCCTGTCACCAAAGACAGTTCTGTTTTTTAATTTTAGTATTCTCTTTCTTGGCACAAACAATTTAACTATTGGACAGCAGTTAATCAAATATTCATTATGTGTGTGTCTTCTGATTGCAGACTTAATTATACTCTTTAATTATTAAATATCACTTTTATTTAAGTAAACAGGGAGATAAAGAAAATATGAGCCCTTATGTCACAGCAGTGGTGATGCAGAAGTTAAGAAAACAATTAAGATAATGTGAAAATTATACGACAGAGTGTTTCGGAGCCCACAGAGAGCGCGTGGTAATCTTAATGACGAATAGCTCCGGTAGAGACCGACTATGTGTCTGTTTCATTTATTATTCATGCAGCACAACCAAAATGCCCTGTTTCTTTTTAGCACTCCAGAGTTGATTTGCGCCTCACAGGTTGAATTGATTTTAATTCAATTTCAGGTGCAGTGGTTTGTGTGAGCTGCGTCCTATTCTGTGGCAGCATGATGCATTAGGTTTGGTGCGCGAGCTTTTCTCCTGCAGGAAGTACAGTCATGAATTTCCAGGGATTCTCATCTGTGTTATTCTCAGGTCTGTTGGAACGGAGTGGCCTTGGCAAACCGAACGGGATGGATTAAACCTTTCAAAACTTCAGTTTCTAAATTGCCTCCGAGCACAACTCCATATTTGTGCAAAAGGCTGTTGTATCAGGGCTCGAAATACCATGTGCAAATGAAAAATAGCGCATGTGATATTGGAGTTGTGCATGTAATGTATTAGCTCTACATGCACCGGTGCCCATAACTCGAGGAAAATAACATCAATTCAGAAAATATATTATACAGAGCTGCTAAATCTCATGCACTGACCAGATTGATGCACTTTTCACACACTCTCACACCACACATCCGCTTTCTCACAGATTGAAAACCACTTTTTTCCACCTTTTTTATCTGACATTTTTTGTCAAAAACTGAGTTATTCATTTTATTGTCCTGCTCTCGTCCACTAAAATTATATCCAGTTGGCCATCTACCATCCCTCTGATTCCACGACAACGTGTTAACAACTCGTCAACAATATGTGAAGTGTTTTTTTTTTACTTGCATTGTTGGACTTTTTATCTAGAAAATGAAAAGGTTCACATCACATTTGCTGCTTTGAATAAAACTTTGAAAAACACTATGAAGCTCCGTAACTCAAAATCACGCAGAACACTGATAAAACTTGATAATTTTAAGGTAGTGATTTACAACGTGCTTGAAAAACGGACACTGACAGACGAGAGAGCAGCACAGCACGAAAACAGCACCGTGTAAAACTCTGTTAAGTGAATCACTCCTTGGATTTTGATACACGTCTGTTTGTGTTGTTATGCTACCGGTACTTATGCTGAATTCACTTAGAATCAGGTAGACGGCGAATAAAACAAATAATCTGACGGATGGCAAACAAAACATGCATGGAGATATGTTAGGTATTGTGCAAAAATAATAATAAAAAAAAAAAAGATTTAATAAGATTTGATAAAAAAAATGATGCTGTTTTGTGTAAAAATAATGAAAAAATATTTAAAAAATCAATTAACAAGATTTCAAAATTGCTAAAGAAAAGCAACCGGGTTCCTTAAACATTGGGCGTGATCCGCGTACACAGTGACATCACCTCCTGAGTCCATTGTTTAAAAGGTGATGGCTACATTTTATTTTTAAACCCCAAGTGCAGCCTCCCAGAGCCATCAGTATCTATATGTGTGAACTATAGCATGTTTTATTCACTGTTTTGTCCTAATGTACTATAGTGCATCGGGGTTGTTGCCATGGTTACTTGCAGCTGTGTCATAGATACGAGCTAGATGCCAGCTTTCTATATCATCAATATATTATTTTGGTGATGCGGGCCATCAGCATCATCCGTGTTTGAGGCAGCTACGTGCCATGTCACCGTGGTCAGACAGCTTCCTGTTATTGGCTTAAGAGGCCGAGTTTTAAACATCTCCTCCTCTAAATCTCTTGATCTCCCAATCCCATTATTTCCCCCCCAGCACTCAAACACACACACCAGTTTAATTCAGCCAGTGCTAATCTGGTGTGCTGGTGCAGACGGCGTGGCTCCACGCTGGTTTAGAGCCGACTAATAGATGATTAATGTGCGTTAATCTCTGTGTTTTTAAACACTCGTTTGTCACAGAAAAGACCAACACAGAATACGCTAAATACGTCATTTCATTAGCTTTCATGTGTTCTGCTTTATATCCATCCTTTCTCTGATACACACAAAGAACATTCAGTGTGTCTGTTTACTGAATGGATGTGGTTTAGTGTGTATATATACTGTGCACATTGATCACTGTCACTTTAACTGTGGCAGTGTTAGTTAAAGGCTAATTTTCAACTGTTGCTCTTGGCTTGATGTTAAATCAGCTATTAAAAAACAATTTTCTTCCGTTTCTGTTGGGTTTGGAGGGTATTACTAGACTCAGACTTTAGACTCGGATCAACTTAATTGTCATTCAGACTATGAGATATGTGACGTATCTGTACGAAATACAGATATCTCACCAGAAAATGACTTGGACGTTAGTCACCTGTAAGAATATTACTTAAATAAAAGCCTTTAAGTATCTGATATTTACTGCACTTAAGAATCAAAGGTGATTTCATGATATTTAATGTACTTAAGTATTACAAGTAAAAAGTAAACTCTGTTAACAAAAAGCAAAAAGTCAGAATTTTGAGAATCATTTTTATTTATTTGTAATGTACACCATCTTAAAAATGGAGCGCTTGAATAAAAACAAGATCTTTTTTACAACGTTAAGGATTCCCTCCTCCTTCCCTATTTTGTAACAATTAACTAAAATACTAAAGGAAAAGGCAGTAAAAGTGAAGTTTGACAAGAAAAAAAAAACTCAAGCAAAGTACAGATACTCCCAAAAGGTCCTTTACTGTAATGAAGTATTATTACTTTGTTACGTTAAACCACTGGCAGTGCAGTAAAGTAAAGAGCAGCAAAATTAATCTTTGTTCTGAGTTCCTCAGAAATGGAAAAAAGTGCCATGCCACCGTAGACTTGATTATATTTCATATTAGTGCTGCAACTAATGATTATTTTTTGTCATTATTGCTAAATCTGCTGATCTGCTACCATCATGTGCAACCAAGAAAAGCAACAAATCCTCACAATTGAAAAGCTGGAATCACAAATATCTGACTTTTTTTTGCCTAAAATGTTTGCAGCTATATTCCATAAAGCCACATTACCATATGATCTATCCCTGTAGGCTACCATAAGTTATCTACGCACATATATGTGAGAGTATGACGTCCTGTCAGCTCAGGTGAGATGGTGCTAGCTTCATGTGACAGTGATAAATAACATCCATGCACAGTCATCATCTTATTTAGCACTCAGGGAATTTTAAATGTCCTTTAAACATCCTCGACTTGATGGATTAGTGTTGTTTTGGGTCGATGTGTTCATTTGTTGCTGGCGGACGGCTGCTGATTGGTTTTTGATAAAATAGTTGAGTGTCACTTTTTGGCAAAAAGACCCTGATGAGCTAAAGGGGAGGATTGCGTTGATTATGAGGAACGGCGTTACTGTCTACCTCTGGCTCATGTTAGTGGAAAATAAATTGATGGATCGGTGGCAGAGTTTAAGGGCTTCTGACTCTCGGCTGGGAGCAACAAAAGAAAGGTTTCCCTTGGCAATTTCATGTGTGTTTGTACGAGGCCGTCGTCTCCCAATGGCAAGGTCCCCACTCCCAGCTCCATCAATGAGCCGGCGTAGTGGGAGTTGGAGTAGCACTTGCTGGCCAATTCTCTCTTTTCACATGCAGAACGGTACACACCGCGAGCATCCTCTTCAGTCTCTAATCTTAGATTTTGGATATGGAAAAACAATGCAAATCACACGCCAACGCACACTTCTATCTGTCCCATCTTTTTCCCTTAAGGGTTTTTGGTTGAAGTTCTGCCTTCGAGTGATCATTATTTCCATTATCAGTATAATCTAGAGACTATTTTTAGCCGCACCGGCAGCGAGGCTGTGAGAATGATGAGCTCAGTCAGTCCATCACTTTTCCAGACGGTAATGTCTCAACATCTACATAATGGATTAGCATAAAATGTTGTACAGACATTCATGGTTCCCAAACTAGGAAGTGACTTTAGTGGTCCTCTGACTTTTCTTTAGCACAGCAGGTCAACATTTTTGGGTTTGAGATCAACCATTTGATGGATTGCCATGAAATTTGGCACACAAACTCAAGTTCCCTTCAGGATGAGTTATAATTACTTTGGTGACGTTTTATCTTGCATCACTATCAGGGCGACTTTGTAATTTATAATTTGATTTATGACCAAATACCTGCAACACTAATCACTTTCCTGCCTCAGCTGCACTTTGTGGTCAGTGCTTATTCCAGGAAATCTTCACCCACAGAATCACATTTATATATCAGCGACTCAGCTCATGTCATGTTGATTTCATGAGGTAAACTGCTTTTCTTGCATGCCTAAATGGCAAATGAAGAACCTAAAAATAGAAAAAGTCATAGAGGTCTCAGTTTAAAAAACATAAAAGCTTATCAAAATATCTGTTTACTAGGGCTGTACCCAAATGAGAAATACAGTAGTCAAATCATATTTGGCTGTTCGGTTTGAAAAATAATGGATTCCTTTTTTTGTTTTCTATCCAGAGTTTAAAGTTTGAATTGGCTTTGCGAGACATGTCACACGACGTTCACAGCGTACAGTAAACAAGCTAACGACGGGTCATAAATGTGCTACAAGGTGCTTTTTGCTGACACTAGATAAAAAACAAAAGCAAGATTGTGTCGTAAGTTGCTGTGAGCTGCAGAAGAAAGAAGATAATTTTATCTCAGACTTACAGTGCGGTCGCTGTCCCATCCTCCCCCCACACCGGAAACACAGGTAGTGTCAAAAAAACTTGTTGCACATTTGTTGCACATCTGTTGTCAGCGCCGTTTGCTTGTTTACTTTGCTTCATATGAAAAAACAAAACAAATCAAATGTGCATTTTTAACAGCTGAGTACAGCCCTAATAATTACCTTACAACCGTCTGAAACACAAAAAGGCAACAAATTCAGACATTAGAGAGGCAGGGACTAACAAGTTGTGCATGATTAAATGATTACCAAAGCTGTTTTCCATTAATTTTCTGTGGATGAACAGATGTATGAATCCACTAAGCCTTTCAGAAATATGCAATAGTTTATCTGTTTGTGTGGTTGTTTGTGGAAGGCTAATTGTTCCTCAACAGAATTAAAAAGCAGTAGAGCATGTGAGATTTTTGCATATATATTTTAAGATAGATGTTTTTTTATGCAACAAAGCTTCCAGAGCAGATTTAAACCCAGAAGCTGCAGATGTTATTTAAATTAACCAGCTTAGCCACCAGGACATTACATCTGATTTTTCAGCTTTTTCACTTTAAGGCTGTCTGCGGCGACAAATCAAATTTCGAACATATTTGCAGGAAGTTTTATGGGCAGCAGTTCCCTCCAAGGAAATCGATCGCAGCAAATGTTTCATTTTAAAGACATTCTGCCCTCGCACCCGACCATTTTTCATTTTTTGGAGGCAAGTTGAATCGCCTAGTTTCAGAGGTATCCAAATGTTTCCTTCATATTTCCCTGTGGACGAACGCCTGGGTGTTTGGTGTTAGTGTGTTTTGGCTGTGCGTCCACCCATCTGTATAATAATCTAAATGGCCTCAGCGCAGATCAGGGTCATAGGACGAGCTGTGACCTAATATCTGCTCTGTAAAGCAAACACGTGTGCCCTAAGAGACATACGGTGCCTCTGTGTGTTCACATGTTGATAATTTCCAGCTCCCACACCCTCAGACCCACTTTCCAATGGATGTCCGATACGTGTGCGGACTGCTGAGTGCGAGGCTCCGCCAGCCAGCTGCGTGTTCATACACTCGAATCTCCTGCATCTGGCTGATTTATGAGCGCGCTGTTTGTATGTGAGAGGCAGGACAGGAAGAAAGGGCAAAAATGTTTGTTTTTTGCAAATGAAAGCGTGATCTGCTCACAGATGTTAAAGTTTGAAGTCTGTGCTGCAGTAAAAAGATGATGCACTGTATGTTTGCGTGACACACTCACAGCGTTAATCATCCGGCTGCAACTGATTGACTTCACCAACTTTAATTATTAAATCATCCGTTCATTATTTTTCTGATTAACCTTTTACCACCCGCGGTTCCAGCTGCAGGACACGAGCACCAGCTCTATGAAAAGTCACATGACCAATTGTTTTGTGAGTTTTAGTGATGTAAAGGAGTAGAGGAGGTTCTAAATGAAGTTATTGACTGATTTAGCATTTCAGTCCTTTAACATGGACTCATGATGAACAGTTTAATTTTTTTCACATTTTATCACTTTATGAAAGATATATATCTTTTATTTAACCACATAAAAGTCTAATTTAGACCTAAAATCAAGAACAGCCTGATAAATAGGGCAGCAGAAACATCGCTAAAACAATAAACACAAGCAAAAAAAATAACTGTCACACATTACAAAGAGCAAGCACAAACAAATCTTACATTTGTGAGGCAACAAACAGCAAATGTTTCTGTATTTTTGACTTAGCGCTGATTTCATGAGTGTTTTATTTACAGCTCAGGTTTGTTCTGGCTGCGTTTCTGGCCCGTCTGGCCGGACCGATGGACGTGTTACGTGTGATGTTCTGAGGGTGTCGGCCATCTGCACTCAGGAGTAGCAAGAAGCGCATCGTGATTCAGAACAAAGGATTTACATGAATGGCTTTTTATGTGGAGGGAAAAAAAGAGGCTAAGTTAGTAACTGGACTGTAAGTCAGTGCTGACTCTGCAGGATGCGTCACAGAGCCACAGGACACAATTAAAGTGTCATGAATTCTGTTCGTCTGTAAGAAAAAGGATAAAAGAAAAAAGCAAAAAAAAAGGTCTTCGGGGTATGTCAGCAGTTTGCTCGTGCGTGTGTGTGTGTTTTAGAGCTTGGTCCGTCTGTGTGCGCTTTGCTGCCGTGGCAACAAGAGTTACCACATACTAATATTTTAGGTTAGCCTTACATAATGGTCTGCTTTTGTCAATACAGAGAGTGGATTTTCAGTACAAGAGGCACCGGAGGCTGTTCGGAGCCTCGGGCTCCTCACTGCTCCACTAACTGACCGCCGCGCAGTCTTCAGACAGATTTACTGTCTCATCAGCTGCCTTTTTCCCTCCAGTCCAAACACACGAACCCTCCCAGTACTGTCTCCATCCTGTTGTTTTTCTTTTTTAGCTCCTGTCTTTCTTGCAATGAAGAGATTTCTCTACAAGGCCACAGAAACACCCCTTGTGTCTTTTATTAATGGCACAAGATTACTCAGCAGGTTTTTGGTACATTAGTTTAGCCCGAAAGCCTGCACACACTGCAGCGTCTGACGTCAGTATATGTTGGCTTTTTTGTGCCTCCTTGATTTTTACTATCAATGAGCGATGAACTTTCTCTCTGAAGTTGTAAATGAGCCATTATACAATTCTGTAAATACTTGTCTCAACTTGTTCATTTTCTATTCTGTTGTTCTATTTTAGATTTTGTCTTCAGACAAAAATGCTCATTAGTTTTAGTCACGTTTTAGTCATTTTCATCCCTCATAGTTTTATTTTATTAAAATTCATCACATTTTCATTAACTTTTAGCCATAAGTTTTAGTGAAAATGTTATTGCTATTTAAACCACCGGTAATTCAGTTAGGCTCATAGAGATATTGGAAATTGTCAAGGTGACAGGATGTCTTAAGTTTGACCACTTTTTTCAACAACTACATATAATTTCTGCACATTTACAAACTTCTATTTCTTGAGCAAAGTTTTGACAGGTTTAACGGAGAATTTACAAGCTCACACTAGCTGATCATTATTTGATATCCCCAAGATCTCGACATTTAAGACCATAAACAATGAATTTTGAGATAAACACTAACTACTAACAAGCGCATAGCCATAGCATCATGTGACCTATAAAAGCGAAAACACCACCTCATGGGAGCGTAAAACTTTTTCAGTTCACAACTTGCGCTAACTGCTGACGCTGCTTCAGTGTCCTGCAGGCGAGGGAAGACATCCTGGTGCCGCTAAATCTCGTCTTAAAAACGAAACAAATCATGCAATATGTAAAAGTTTTCATCATCAAATATGTATTTTTAGTTCATCAACTTTTCCATGGAAAAAAGGTCTGTGATGAACCAAACAAGACATTTGAAAGGAAAATGCACGTCACTACTTTTTGATGATCGTTAGTTGCAGTCCTAACATCACGCCTCTTCTTTCTGTTGTAGGCGGAGCGAAGCGCTTGTGATGTCCTCAGCATCCCGGTGCCCATCCGTCGCGGCGGCTCAGAGTCCAACCTGGACGTGGTGGACAGCGTCGGGGATGACGGAGTGGGCCTGGATTTCACCAAGGGAGCGCTGGGTATCGACAGCCTGCAGCAGAAGATCCTCAAGGTCAGAGGAAGCGTTTAACCGCCTCCTGCGTGGTCTGTTTGAGTTTGACTTGCAGAGTGGTGGGAGACACGTGGGCTGAACACACATCACAAAGACTGAATGAAATACCTCCTGAGCTCAGTTTGGTGGTTTGTAGAGCACCAAAAAAATAATTTAATATTGAGCTAATTAGATTTCAGTTATGAGACTACAGACACCAATCAGAACAACTGTTAAATTATTGGAAAATAACAAGATTTCATCCCACCGTCTGATTCTTTTTCATTAAAATCCTCTCAGTTTTCATCAGTAAAAAAGTTTTCCAGAGTGGATTTCTTTTCCCCATATCACCACTACTCATCAGCGCAATTTAGCTTAATCACTGTCAGTTGATTAAGTGGCTTGTCGTCATTTATAAAGTATTTCAGGGCTGTAATTAAAACCGAATGAAGAGATTCTTAACAAAATAAGGTAATCAAAAACTGCTCCTAGTGAGTAATACATAAAAAGCAATAAATATTTGTTTAGGTACAAGAAGTGGTTGAAGTGCTCAGAAAACCAAAAAATATTAATTGTAAAAAAAAAATAACTGAAGTGTTTAACTCAACTCCAACCTGTTTGCTGCATGTCATCCCCTCGCTGTCACTCTTTCACACTTAACCTGTCCGACCTAATAAAGGCACAAGCCAAAATTTAAAAAGATCAGTGCATCCCTAATTGTTTGTTTTGACCCCAAAACCTCAAATTTATGCATTACAAACACCATTAACATTATTATTGGTGAATGGCAAATAGCCTCTCTAATCCTCTGAACATTCAAAGAGCTTTTACATTACTTGTCACATTCACACACACGTGGCTTAAGTGCCAGCTGCTGCTCCGCTTAAACATTCACACACAGATGGTTCAGCCACCGGGAGCAATTCGGGGTTCAGTAACTGGTCTGAAGATACTTCATGGGGACTGGAGGAGCCAATATGCAGATTGTAGCAGATTACCGTCTGAGCCACAGCTGCCCCTCTTGGAAATGAGTTTTCTGGTATACAAGCAAAAAATTAGGTGTAAATTTACTGTCACTCACCAAAAGTCACTGTATGATTCACCGAAGTCAAACAAGTTTGTGTTGAGGTCATTTCCTTTCTCATAAAACATTTGAAAAGCAGATTTTGTTTTAACATTTTGAATCTAGCGTTTTTAAAATCTGTCTTTCCTCCTTTCTTTTCGCCTTTAGGTGACGGAGCAGATTAAGGTGGAGCAGACGGCTCGGGACCAGAACGTCGCCGAGTACCTGAAGCTGGTGAACAACGCCGACAAGCAGCAGGTTGGACGGATACGGCAGGTGTTTGAAAAGAAGAACCAGAAGTCGGCGCACACAATCGCCCGGCTGCAGAGGAAGCTGGAGCAGTATCACCGCCGCGTGAAGGACAGCGAGACCAACGGGAAGCACAGCCACAAGGACGGCAGCAGCAAGGAGTCCGGGACTCACAGCAAAGAGGGCAGCCTGAAGGACGTCAGCGCCACCGGACGCCACCCGGCGCTGGATAAAGTGAAGACGATCGGGCCCGGGGTGTCGCTCTCACCGCCTTTCTTCTTCAACAAGTCACGGGAGTTCGCCAACCTCATTAGGAACAAGTTCGGCAGCGCAGACAACATCGCCCACCTCAAGAGCTCCATGGAGGCGGGGTCGGGGCTGCAGGTGGATGCCGGGGCGAGAGGGCTGAGCGGGAGCGCCACCACAGTAGCCAAGGCGACAAAGTACCAGAGTGACGACGAGTGCTCCACGGGGACGTCTGCGTCCGCCGATTCAAACGGGAACCCGGCCGGAGGCTCCGGGGCGGGGTCTGGAGGTCCCGGGAGGTCAGACTCCAACGGGCGGCTCGGAGAGGTGCTGGAGATGGTCCGGGAGATCAGGGAGGCTCAGTCGCAGCTGGCCGAGGACATGGAGACTCTGAGCGCACAGTTCAAACGAGATTACAGCTACTTCACTCAGATGATGCAGGAGGAGAGATACAGGTAGGTACATGAAACGCTGCTTTTATCCTCCATCCACAGTCCGTCAGCACGCCATAAACGTCACTGTCATCAGTAAGGGTCGACGCGTTATCGGCCTGCTCGATTATTGGGGCTGATATTTGATATTTTTCTGATTATCTGCGTTTTATTTTTGATCGCCGTTAAAATTAATTTAAAAAGTGCAGTGGAGGAACTTTTACTTTGTAAAACCTCAGGGAGCTTTTTTTATTTATTCATTTCTTTTATTTAAATTTTCACTTGACTTTATATCAACAGTTGCTGGGAAGTTTCAGTTTTGATTATAAACATTTGCCAAAGGCATTTAAACAAAGCTTTGTGTTGGAGTTTGTTATACTCCAAATGCTAAATATTGACAGAAAGATTTTCTCTTTTTTTTTGTAAATGCATATCAGTTCCAAATATCTGTTAGCGGCCTCATTAACTACTAATAATCAGTATCAGTATCGGTCCTGAAAAACCATTATTGGTCAACCCCTATTAATCAGTATAGTGTAATAAATTATTTTAAATTTCATCCTTTGAAACCAGGAGTGACGTCACTTATCCTCGGCTGCTTTCAGGTGTCTTTCACAAAGATTTAAACCTTTAAACCTGAGCAAATGTTTGATTTAATACTGGACAAAATACTGGATACTTACTCACACATCTGAAAGTCCTTCAAATCAAGCAAAAGAAGAAGGGAAAAATCTCTCTTTGGTTGAGCGACTCATGATTCATGGACACACCAAAACCTTCTCCTGTAGAAGTATGAAGGTTCACAACTATAGTGCTTCATTTTAAGGTCTCAAAAGCCAAAAAAAGGCTATTTCAACACATCAAAACAAAAAATGTTGAGCTGCAGGTGCGTCAATAATCCTCCCCCTGCGGTTACACATTTTGTGTTTGCACGTGTTGAACTCCAAAGAGCTTTGGACAGTTATTATACGCTTTTGTAAACTAAAAATAGATGTCAGAGCTCAACACACACACACAAACCTGCAGACTGTTGCTAAGTGAACCAAGGGCAAATGTTTTCAGCGGCTTAGTTGCAGTCGTAGATAAAACTCTGTACTGTTACTCGCCCACACATACATTCAATTATGCATCTCTCCCCCTCTCTCTCTCTCTCTCTCTCTCTCTCTCTCCCCCTCCTTGGCATTTTTAATCTTTGTGTGTGTGTGTGTGTGTGCGTGTATGCGTGCGGTGTGTCAGGTATGAGCGTTTAGAGGACCAGTTAAATGACCTGACGGAGCTCCACCAGCATGAGACCAGTAATCTGAAGCAGGAACTGGCCAGTATAGAGGAGAAGGTGGCCTACCAGGCCTACGAGAGGGCGAGGGACATTCAGGTAATGTGTGTGTGTGTGTGTGTGTGTGTGTGTGTGTGTGTGTGTGTGTGTGTGTACATGTAAAACAGGTTATGTAACACACCACTGTTCGTTTTCCCCATAGACCGTGTTGGCGGTGACTTGCAGTTGGAGTTTACGACTTAGATGGGGCATAAAACTGACGTACCTGTCTGTATTAAAAACTTTGATTCCTCGATAAAAGGTCAAAGTTGCAAGTCTGTGTACGTGACTGAGTAATAATCTCAATTTACATTTTGTTAAGAGCCATCCAAGTTAATGTTAACCTCACAGGGCTCAGCAGTAACAGAGCTGATTACACTCATTATCACATGCAGCAGATTATGCCTTGACAACAAAGCTCATTTAACATCTTCAGTTACCAGTCAAAGTTCTTAAGAGGAAAACAAAAAGTTATTTCAAGAAAAAAGCACAAGCAAAAAGAAGAGAGAAAAGGATGATAAAAAAATTGGTGAAAACGAGAAAATGCAGAGAAAATTTAAAAAAGGGCCTCAGCATTGTTGTGTTCAGTCAGACACAGAATTACCTGTATTTTTATGTTTAGTAACATTAAGGATATTAAAAGAAAAAATAAATTATCTTCTAATCAGTTGTACAGTTCCCATAATTCTGTCTTTTATGCGTAAGTTTTTATTTTACTTTTTATTTATTTGTTTTTATTTGCGCTTTGATGAATGTGCCTTAGACCTTACATTTTCAAGAATAATAACCAGTGTGGGATTATTGCAGATCGAGGAAATTTAAAAAAACCAACTCAAATATCTAAATATCTAAAAATAAATGACTTTAATAAATGAAAATAAGAAAGATGAGTATCAGTCTGTACAGGTGAACCTGCTGTGTGAATGAATCTTGTTTATTCATGAAGTTGTTTTTTTTCTATGAAATACTTTTACTCTCTTGTCATCTATTATCACATACATCATATGTACATGTAATTTTATTCGTCATGGTTTAGGCTGCTGTAAACATTATTTTTTCATAAGAAAACAAAAAGCATGATTGAAAAAAAACAAAGAAAGACAGGTAAGACACACCTGAGCCAACAAGTTGCCTGCAGCTTCTGTCATTAATTTCTAATGTGAAACACGACTCCTGTTCATTTCTAATGCAGCTGATGTCGATTCATATCCAATCCTGCAGTTTCACCGCCCTTTTCCTGATGACTCACTGCTCTCCAGTATTTCCCTGATCTCAACCACATTGTGCACTCGTGTGTGTGTGTGTGTACTTGTGTGTACTTGTGTGTACTTGCGTGTGTGCGCGTGCAGGAGGTCCTGGAGTCGTGCCAGACTCGTGTGTCTAAGCTGGAGCTGCAGCAGCAGCAGCAGCAGACGGTTCAGCTGGAAAACACCGACGCCAAGGTGCTGCTGGGGAAATGCATCAACATCATGCTCGCTATTGTCACCGTCATACTGGTGTGCGTCTCAACGGCGGCCAAGTTCACCGCCCCGCTGCTGCGTAGCCGCCTCCACCTGGCGCTCACCTGCGTGGGCGTGTCTGTGTTGGCGCTGCTGTGGAAGAACTGGGAACATTTACAGTGCGCTTTGGAACGATTGCTCCTCCCGCACTGATGCACGGAGCGCAGACGAGACCGGGAAACGTACCCTGGAGTTTCCGTGAGGTGTCGGGGAGGAGTTTACATGTAGCCTTACAGCAGCCCTAACTCCCCAGAGATTTCGGGCTCTGCGGTGATTCACGGCTCTGTGCTTTGCATGTCTAAATCGGGTCCACACAAAGCCTTTCCCAGAATGCTCCTCCACTGTAATTCCACCACTCAGATGTAAGCTAATATAACTGTGACAGAATCTAAAGGTGCAAACACGTAACATTTGCACAACGCTGACAAAAATGTGCATCACTACAGTCCAAAGTATCAGACCACTAAAAGGTGAATCAGCTGGAGCTGATGGGCCGTATTATTCGGATTGGTCACCTGTTCTCAGAACATTCTGGATCCACAACAGAAAGTCTAAATATAGAGGACATCATCGCTGCATGGAAATACAGCGATTATTTCCTGTCCTTAAAGGGAAGTGTATCTGTGACAGCACCACCTCACTTTGGACGAACACTCACTGGCAGTTTGTGTCCAGTCTTGAAGCTGCAAACACAGGACGCCTCCTCGCACACCAGCCAGCTGTGACGACACAAAGACACACACACCTGAAGGTTGATTTGTACCGCGTGTACCGAACCACTCTGTATTTATGTGACGTTTTCGTTTCTTGTCGGTGTCTCGTTCAAAACGACATTTTTTAAGCCGTTGTTTTAAACTGTGCGTTTGTCTGAGTGTGCGTTCATGTTGTGTACGCCAGCCTGTGTGTTGTTTGTCTTGTTTCACATTTTGCGAAATGTTGGCTGTCTTGCTGAGTTTGGTTAGAAGATTGACGCCACGCTTGTCAAAATATGAAACTGTAGAGATTAGCACAAAGACCGGAAACAAGGCGAAACGGCCACAGTGGCTCTTTTGGAAGGTGACAAAATCCACCCGCCAACACCTGTAAAACCCACTAATTAAGAATTTATATGTTATTTTATCTATAAAAGATCAAACGTTAGCGTGTAAATGGCCCCATAGTGTAACCCATAGGATGTATAAAATCTTGGATTTTCATTTGAGAAAAACGGGTTTAAAGGCATTAATAAAAAATATTCTTACTGGAAAAAGTGAACATCCAGCTCCTTTTAGTGCAACCAGACATTTTCAGGTGAGCAAAATGTAACTTTCATAAACTGAAAACACCTTGTAAAGTCATCGAATTAGTACAAATAATAATAAGTCATGAAATTTTGTTGCGTATTGAAATTGTTACAGTAATCTTCTGTGGATAAACTGTAACATTACGGCATTTTTAAAAATTTCCTGAGCTTCTGATGTAAAATATAGCCCTTATATGAGTCGATGGGTACCATTTTGCTGGCTGAAATAACTATTATGGGCAAAAATAAATATTAAAAATAAAAATAAAATATTAATTATTCAGCTTTAAAGGTTCTCGCAGGTAGATTTTGTTCCTCGGGGTATCTGTTTCCCCTCGTTTCCAGTCTTTGTGCTAACAGCTCATAGTTCGTGTGTCGATCTTCTCATCTTCTTTGCAAGAAAGCTTGAAAGCATATTTCCCAAAATGTCAAACTCCTCCTTTTTAAAGGAAAGTTTTTAAACTGCCTCCTGTCTTGTTGATTTGATGCTTTGGGGTTTTTCATCATGTGAAATCAGTTTGATGTTTTTCAAGTTGCTTCTCAGAGCTATTTGAGTTAAAAAAAAAACAAAACAGTTGAGTTGACGTGTTTAGCATCCAGCATGTAAACTGTGAGGAAGGCCGAGACGATTAGAGGAAAAACTCTATATGTGAGCATGTTTGATTTTATTAAATTGCCATTTTTACGAGGCAAACAGAACAAATTAACTTTTGAGTGAAGCCTTTGATGTGCTGCGTTCATGTCCTGTGGGAATAACAACAGCAGCGTTCCTGACGGTTCAAAGTCCTGACTCGAGGGAATCCTCACCTGTTCAAACTGGTTTTAAGTCACGGAGAAAACCGTAAGTGATTACTTCTAATAATTCCTTTCTGCTTTTTTTTAAACACTTGACTCTCTCACACAGCTGGAAAGGGAGATTAACCCTTTAACACCTCTCCTGGGAGGATAAGGAGTTGCGTTTAGACCCCTTTTCATAAGCATTTAAACCTCTGACAAGTGAGAAAATTGGTTTTATTTCTTACAGAAACATGGGAGAAAAGATTATTAGCAAGTTGGCAGGAAATGTCCTGCAAATAACACAAAAAAGTGAAAGGTGATGAAAGGATTCTTTTTTGCTTATTTTTAAGGTAATTTCTTGCAAATTTGTAATAATTTCTCGCTAATGTTTTTTGCTTATTTTCAGATAATTTTCTTACAACTTTTTATTAATTTCTTGCCATTTTTTTGCTTATTTTCAGACAATTTTCTTACAACTCTTTATTAATTTCTTGCCAGTTTTTTTTGCTTATTTTCAGGCAATTTTCTTATAACTCTTTATTAATTTCTTGCTCATGGTTTTTGCTTATTTTCAGACAGTTTTCTTATAACTTTTTATTAATTTCTTGCTAATGTGTTTTTTTTCTTGTTTTCAGATTATTTCTTGTAACTCTTAAATCATTTCTTGCTAATTTTTGTGGCATTTCTTGTTAAGTTGGTTGTCACCTTCTTCTGATGTTTTTGAAAGAAATCAAGCTATTTTGTTCAGGCTGTAAAGGGTTAATCTAACACAGAAAGTCCTGCCCTGCCATTATATTTTCAGACGTATGCATCATTATATCGTTATGCATCTGTTTTTGTACTAAATTACTGAAATGGCAGTAATCTAAAATAAAATCCCAAACAGCATTAAACATTTATAAACTTATAAACACATATAAACAATACAGTGACTGTTTTTCCCGCGTGACCTGAATGCAGCATTACAGCTGAGACAGAGGAAACTGAACAATGTAGCTCCATGTATCACTGTGATGATGATGATGATGATGATGATGATGATGATGATGAGGGGTGAAATGGGACTGATGCCTTTTCAATGCAGCTTATTTTCTTCTTCTTTGTATTCTTTTTGTGTCCTTTCAAAAGCCAAATATGGAGATTTCTAAGGCTCATAAGCCTTTTTAAAAACACTGAAATCATTTTTTTCCTACGTTCAAACTTTGGCATTTCGGGTTTTTTTTCACAGTGGCTCCAAAAACTATCTGTCTGCTCTTCAGGAGAGACGTGCTCCTCCTCTCCAAAGCTGTAATGTATATTTTCTCATTTCTGTCTCTTTGTGCATTCGTTTCTGGTTATGGGTTTCCATAACATTTTTTTCTCAAATGAGAAAATAAATCTTTGTTTTTCTAATATTGTTCCAGATGCGTTTCCTAACGGAGCCTTTTTATTGCCTCCACGCTGCGGATAACCGAGGCCAGAGGCGTTATGTTTGTGGGTTGTCTGTCCATCCATCCTATTCTTGTGAATATGAAATCTTAATGATGCCTTTAGGGATTTTTTTCAGATTCAGCACAAACGTCCATTGGGACTCAGCAATGCTGTGATAAGATTTTGGTGTTCAAAGATCAAGGTCACTAACCTCATCTGTCTCACTCTTGTGATTGTAATTTCTAAAAAAAACACCTTGAGGGTACTTTTTCAAATTTGGCACAAACATCCCCTTGGACTCAATAATGAACTGGTAACAATTTGGTGGTTATAGCTCAAAGGTCACTGTAATCTTGTTTGTCTCATTCACGTGAACTCAATATATCTTGTAAGCCTTAAGGGAATTTCTTCAATTTTGGCACAAACTCTTGTGAATGTAATATTTCAAGAAGGCTTTAGGGAGTTGTTTTTTTTTTCAAATTCGCCAAGAACTTCCACTTGGGCTGAACACTGGACTGATTAGAGCTTAACTGTCAAGGTCACCATGACCTCATCTGTCTTACTTTCGTAAATGCAATATATCAAGAACATCATGAGAGAATTTCTTAAAATGTGACACAAACATCCACCAGGACACATTATTGAACTGATTATATCTTGGTGGTCAAAGGTCATTGTGATCTCATCTGTCTTCTTGTGAACGTGATATCTCAAAAATGCTTCATAGGAATTTCTTCAGATTTGACACAAACGTCCACTTGGACGCAACAATAAACTGATAAGAATTTCTTGGTCATAGGTCAAGGTCACTGTAACCTATTCTGTCTCATTCTCATTTACACAATACCCTAAGGAGGAACTTTCCTCAGATTTGGCACAAACATCTGCGTGAACTCAAAGATTAAAGGATTACATTTTGGTGATCAAAGTTGAAGGTCACTGTGACCTTTTGTCTGTCTACATGTCTAAATGTCTTGAGTGAATTTCTTGAAATTTGGCACAAACATCTGCTTGGACGAACTGATTATAATTTGGTTGTCAAAGGTCAAAAGTCAATCTCAGTTTGACATCATAATGTTCTGCAAAAACACTTTTCTGGCTATTATTCGACCTCATATCTCAGAAAAAGAAGATGTTTGGTCATCGATGAGACTTACCTTGAAACTGCTGATTGTAGAGATCCTCTGTGCTGCCGGGGGGGAAGATGTGTGTGAAGCATCCTCATTTTCACACACATGAATGTAAGTGAGTTCAACTTGACTGATTTTAGGAGGCATACAACCACCAGGCGCTAATTCTAGTTTTATTTCTAACGTTTCATCCATTATACATGATCCATCAGCCAGGCTGTGATGTGATGTAAGGACATGGATCAAACCACTCTGCGAGCATCATAAGGAATTCATACATAAAATGGGTGTAAATGACTTTGACAGACACCAGCTGCAGTGAGAAAACCCACTGAAGTATGTTCTTTCTAGTGTTAGAGCAGTCATTTTTTTGCGTTTCACTTGAGTTATTCAGAAACATTTTCTGTCACCAAACCACCATTAAAATCACACATACATTTTTCTCAGTACTTTTGAGCACTTTTGTTAACAATAGATAACAATTTGCTGTACTTATATTTGATACATTTAGAAAAAATGTGCAATTTCAATTATTCCTTCACATTGTAGCCTTTATAAATAAATACTTTCATGCATTTTAAATAATTTAGAATTTATATACTATTACCTGTACTTATATTTGTTGATTAATCCTAAATAATTAGTTTGGCTGCTAAATTCAAAGGGAAAGTTCACCCCCAAATCAAATATTCATAATTCTTGGAATTATATATTTAAAATTATGTTAGAGAAATAATATATATACAATTTAGCAGATTTACCAAATCAAAACTGATATTTTTCCTCTTACCTGTGGTGCTATTTATCAGTCTAGATAGATAATGCATTCAGCATTTAATATTCTCATCTAACTTTAAGCAAGAAAACAATGACACATTTAAGCATTATTATTTCTGACTTATGGACATCACAGAGCAGGCATGATTGAGATGAGGATCAGACGGATTGAGTTGTTGACCGTCATGGAAAAACAAATCAGTGTGCAGTGATGGATGATGACAAGCACAGCGTGTGTGGTTGTCAGACGTGGTTAGTGTGGAAATGTCATGTGGTCCTCAGACTAAAACTAGTTCAAGGGTGTGGAATTATTTTTTCCTAAATGGTCCTCATGACAGTGTTTTGGCCTGCGGTGGAAAATCTTGTATCTGATGAATTTAGTGGCATATAAAATGTAGTTATTGACAAGCTGATGTGTTTTTATAAACTTTATGGGTAAGTTTAGTCATTTACGGGCGTGATTTATGGATCTGTAAAAACCCAGGATTTTTATTGCCTAATTCTAAAAGCTGTATACAGTGGTGGGATGTAACTAAGTACATTTACTTAAGTAAAGATTTGAAGTACTTGTACTTAACTTGAGTTATTTTAATCTCATGCCACTTTCTACTTTCTCTCCACTACAAGTATTTGATGACTTAAGTTACCGGTGACTTTACGGATTAAGATTTTAATTTGCAAGTGCAGCTAAAAAAATAACTTGACTGACTGATTGACAGAAATCAATTGGATACTAATTACTACAAGTCATTCTTAATGCAAGAATATTTAATGTTTCCAGTTTCTCAAAAATAAGGATTAGCTGCTTTTCCTCTTGATTATTTTGATTAATTTTATAGATTTTCTACATTGAGACCTACTTTTAATACTTTTAGTAAATTTTCCTGATTGTATCTACTTACTAGTACCATTTTAATGCAGTACTTTTAAATGTAATTGGGTATTTTTACAGGTTTTGTTTTGGTACTTTTACTTAAGTAAAGGACCCGAATACTGACTACTGCAATTCGCTTGTTTACTATTATATTTTGCCACAACAATTTCATTTAATTTAAATTAATCTAATTTACAATCTATTCAAATTCTAACAATAATTCTCTTTTTAACATGACACTATAACCAACAAGTCATGATAATAATCATAAATGGAGCAGACATATACACAAAACAGGTACAGTATTGAGGTACTATACTGAACTTTATTTCATTTTCTGCTACTTTCTGCTTCTACTACACTACATTTCAGAGGTAAATACTGTATGCTTTTATTTTCAGATAAATGTAAAATATAATCAACAAATAAAATATGATATATTAATAAATTAAGCTACACAGCAGTAAATAAAAAGTAATTCAAATTACCCCCACTTTTACCAGCTGCAAAATTATATTGATGAACACAAAATTGCATTCATAATTATACCCCAAAAATATAATACTAGACTGTTCTGCATGATGAGTAGTTTAATTTTTATGTCTTTTGATGCTGATACTTAAGTGCTTTTACTCAAGTAAGAGTTGGAATGCAGTGCTTTTACTTGTTACCGAGTATTTCTACTTTGTGGTTTTTCCACTGCAAATTGAAGCGATGACACACGACTGACGGGAAATGAACTCGACGCAGATTTGTCTTGAGATAAATGTCAGTGGTTTTGATTGATCTCCATTAAGACTTTGATTTGATGAGAACACTTTCCATCCCAGAAGCATTTACACTGATGGATATATAAGAGTTTTATGCTGTATTGTGGATCATGAATCTTTTATCCAGTTTCTCCGGCCTCAGATTCATTATTCAGACGGTGTTTTGCTGCTTTTCTGTCCTCCTGCTCTTCGCTCTGTTCCTGCCAGAGTTCATTTCACTCAGAGAGGCACGGTTAAAACACAGGTAAGGCCCCAACACCTGCACTGAGTTAAGAACTGTTAATAAAGCATAAACTCTGTACATTATACCTATGTGTGTGAACGAGTGTGCATACACAGAATAAAACATACACAGAGAGCGCCACCTAGCTGCCAGATATGAGCAGTGTCTCCAAATTACACAGTTAATGTTTAAGGTCTCATAAACGTTAAATAAAATTAGCTTTAGATATAAATTTGTAATGTAAAGACATTTGTTCTACCAAAATAGATGAGGAAAACAATCCTGATTCTAATACAAACTACCTATATAAGAAATAACTACATTAATAAAATCATGATAGGTATAATTTGTGTGCCCTATATTCATGCATTATGTTCACAAGATGCACATTCAGTCTTATTAATGTGCATTAAAACATATATATTTTAAACATGTTTACTTTAAACAGTGATGCATATGATGTAGGGACAAAAATGTATGAATAAAGAAACATAACACAATTTGATGCATCAACATGTAGTTTTTATATTTAAGAATCTAAGCTCAAAATACTGACATTTCATGAAAATCACATTCCACAGTGTTTTTATTTTAATTTAATTTAATAATTAATTAATATTTTATTTATTTTTATTTTTATTTTTATTTTTATTTTTATTTTTATTTTTATTTTGTATTTTTATTTTTATTTTTATTTTTATTTTTATTTTTATTTTCATTTTTATTTTTATTTTGTATCATCCAAAACACAGGATGGCGACAGTGAGCTTCCGTTTGTTTTGGCGCAAACCGGAAGTCGTCACAACTGTTCAGCTTGTTGAATGTAGCTGCGGGGAACTGCTGCTGTCTGCATCCGACGCCGAATTGATCATAATATCGATTAAACGCGTTGAAATCGATGAACTTTGGCTGATGTAACAATTAAAACTAAACGAATTAGTTTCGTATCCAGCGGCGTCAAAGTGGAAAACCGCGAAAAGTCACACCGAAATGTTTGCTAACCGGCTAGCTAACGTTAGCAAGTGCAGCTAAACGGTCAGACCGAAACGCTATTTTCATCAACTCGCGTCGATTTGCTGACTAGTTACTCGATTAACTTTCACTTTAAATGGATGAGCACAAGGAGAACATCCACGCCGAGGACGTCAACGTGAAGATGTCAAACACAAGAGAAGACGAGCAGGTTGGTGTGAGCAGCTAGCTAACGTTAGCCTCGTGTGAATGTTGATTTTTCTGACATACAAACAATTTAACGCTGAGTTTCTCATGTTTAAACATCTAACAGCTCGTAAGTCGATACGAAACGTACTTGGTTAATAGTTTTATTTATTCCACTTATATTTAAAAGCTAGTGCACCAAAGCAAAGCGATTTGTACAATAACGTGGCAACATTAAAGTGAACCAGCTGCCGTTTTCGTAATTTTAAGCGTCCAAAGGTCATGTCTTTGTTTCAACTGTGGTGGAAAAAGTACACAAATCTTTAACTAAAGTAAAACTAGCAACACCACAGAAGAGACAGACAGTCTTACTAAGCATTAGCCACAGTCTAACTTATGCTAAGGTACTAAAAGTACCTAAGTATGTGGGCATTAAATCATACTCAGGGTACCAAATGTAAAAAAGTACTTCTTATGTAAAACGGTTTACTCTCAGAATCATATGCTTCATATTTTTGTTTGTATATCAGTGGATTAGACTTATTGATGCATTCATGTGCACATCACTGTAATGCTGAAGCTGCTAAAGATGCAGCTAATTTTAATTTTTCTATATAATGCTGGGTAGCTTAATCCAAGTTAATGTATTCTATTTTGCTATTGATATATTGAATATTAATCTGTTAACCAGTATTTCAATTGAACAAATTAGTTGCATAATTTGACAAATAAAACATTAAGTAAAAGAAGTAATAATAAATGAAATAGAAATGCATAATATTGGATTTTTTTCTGATATTCAGATATAAAAACAACTAATTTGGCTTTACATATACTGTTATTGATATATCTATTATTATTCCTATTTAATGTAGATCTCATCTATAGTGGAATTAACATCCTGTTATGCATACCTATCATTATGGACTACCAGCAGGTGGAGACATAAAATATAATGATGATCAGTGTATGTATGTAATATTAATTCATTGTGCAAAACAAGAAAAACACTTGAACTAAACTAGTAATTAAATCAATCAAATGAGTTAGGGTTACACAATTTGCAAAAAAGACCACATCCAAATAGGGATGCACAGTCAACAAAACTTTCCATTTTCTATTTTCCTCATTGTTAAATGTGCTCTGATTGACTAATGACTGGTTCTGTTGAGAGTAAAGTAGTTGGTCAACAAAACAAAAAGTGCAAATTGTCCAAAAAAAACCAAACCAAACAAACAAAAAACAACAACCTGTCCCCTCCATGTCATTAGACGTAGAAGAAAGAGTTCAGGATAAAAAATTAATAATACAAAAAAAAATAAATTGGATAAAGGAAAAAAAAGTAAAGTTTGCCATTGACATTGATAAGATAAGAATTCACTTTTATTAATCTCCAGAAAGGAAATTTGTTTTTTGCAGCACATCAATATAGATTAATATAGAAGTAAAAAAAAGTTGACTGTGTTATGATCTGTATGTGACGTTTCTGCGTCACATAATGACCGGTTTATTTCCTCTTCAGGTGAAGCCTTGCAGCAGGATATGTCCCGCAGGGGAATCTGCTCCTCAGGTGTCCCCGTCTCGGTCCAACAGCGACTTCAGTCATCCCGTGTACAAAGAGATCGCTCTGGCTAACGGACACATCAACCGCATGTCCAAGGAGGAGCTTCGGATCAAGTTAGCAGAGCTGCAGCTCGACACGAGGTAACCATGACAACAACACAGATAAGAAAAGATAAGATAAGCTTTTATTCATCCTCAGAGGGCGAGTTCAGTCATTGCAACAGCACTATTAACACAGTCTTGGATATGTCAAAGATTAACAACAACATTGATTTTGATGCTTTTTTTGTGCAGAGTCGGATTTATAATTAAGAACCCGTTAAAGCCATTAATTTATTTGTATGGCACATTTCATACAACAGGGCAATTCAAAGTAAATATAAAAACATAATAAAAGATACAGAGTTTAGATATAAAAGGTTAAATAAATTACTAAATGATTAAAAAAATATGTATTTTTTTATTTTTTAAAAATTCTATTCTAACAGATTTAGCAGTTATGTGATGTGATTTGTAGCAGAAAGGTCTGTAAGGTTAAAAGTATGTAAACAGCAAACTACAACTTCAAAATTTTCTGAGTATGCAAGAGAGAAACTTTGTGGGAATTAACAGCAATAATGGCAATTTTATAAAAAATATAGGTTTTATTTGTTCTTTACCGTCTGAACTTAAATTAAATGAGTTGACGCATTTAACACTGTATAGAACTTCCATTAAACACTAACAAAAATCCCTCTGAATTAGCAGAACATGTAAAGGAATACTTCACCTGAAAAATTATAATTTGTTCTTAATTTACTCATTGTGCGTTACCTTAAATTCACAAAGAAAACTTTCCTGAAAACTGTCTTTCCTGCACGCCACAGTAAACAAACGATCTCAGCGTGCCTGGATATGCACACGTGCGTGTGCTCAGGAGCGTTAAGTGTAGCAGTTTGTGTTTTAAAGAGTAATTATAATAAAAATAATGTTATCGTTCATCGGTGTGGATGCTCACATCTTTATGGTTATAGTTAAAGTCAGAAGTTATGTGTAAAGGTTATAGTTTAAATAAAGTTACAGCTTGGCGTGGACGGCCTGCCTCCAGCACTGAACCTCATAATATAAAAAGTGTTTGTAATGTTTTTTTCTCTTTGTGTGTGTAGAGGTGTAAAGGATGTGATGAAGAAGAGGCTGAAGAGCCACTATAAGAAGCAGAAGCTGATGCAGTCTGCAGCCGAGGGAGGACCCACCGACACCTACTACGACTACATCTGCGTGGTGGACTTTGAAGCCACGTGTGAAGAGGATAATCCTGCAGACTTCCATCACGAAATCATCGAGTTCCCCATGGTTCTTATCAACACGCACACCTTAGAAATTGTAAGTTGAGTTTGTGATGTTCAGTTTTTAATCTGCAGAGTGAGTTTTGTGTTCACGATTTAAAAAAACAAAAAATTCCCTGTTTTTTCTGCAGGTGGACTCATTTCAGGAATATGTGAAACCAGAGTTGAACCCACAGCTTTCAGACTTCTGTGTGAAGTTAACAGGAATAACACAGGTTGGTTGAGCTCCGGTTATATTAAAATGCCGTTGTTTGATGGTGTCGTCATGAATTAAATGCTGTTTTGTTGGGCAGAAAATGGTGGATGAAGCGGACACGTTTCCAGCAGTCCTTCAGCGGGCCGTCACTTGGCTTCAGGAGAGGGAGCTCGGGACAAAGTACAAATACGCCATCCTAACTGACGGGTACGTTTGAATTCAACAATGCTGACCTGACTTTGTGTCTCCTCTCATCAGATAAGCTAAATCTGACTTTCGTTTCCACGTCTCCTCCAGAGCCTGGGATATGAGCAAGTTCCTCAACATCCAGTGCCGGATCAGCCGGATCAGATATCCTCATTTTGCAAAGAAGTGGATAAACATCAGGAAATCTTACGGAAACTTCTACAAGGTTTGTGTTCTTAATAATGTTTACAAAAAGAGACTGAACTTAAACCTCTTGTGCAGACTTTCCTTTATTTTACAATGACCCCTCAAAAATGCTTCTAAACATATTTACTCAAGAAAAAAACAAACACAAATGCAATACTTTATAGAATTCAAGATTGGAGATTGCACTGTAAAAACACGCAATACATCATACAATGAAATGGTTAGTATAAGCACAAATACACACACAGCAAGTTCCAGTAACAGTGATGCTTAGGATTTTTTAGTTTTTCATGCAAAAACACTTCATAGTTCCAGTACGGTTGGCTGCTTTTCCTTTTAATGATTTAACTGTTCATTTATTTTCATGTTTTATTTGGACATTTTTTGACATACTATACTATGACATTTTTCCACAATATTCTAAAACTTTTCGAAATACTATAGTATAATTGGTTTATACTGTTTTGGACAAAATGCTATACTGTGACGTTTTGTTTTTTTTTTTTAAAAAACATGTTTCGACATGCAATATTGTGACATTTTTCAAGATAGCTTTGTATGACTTAACATTTTGTGGACATATTCTATGACTTTTTGGCATACTATAGTATGACAATACTGTGACATTTATTGACATACTATTCTATGATATTTTCCACACACTGCTATGACTGTAAGTGGTTAAAATGCACACAAATCATGACCAGCTTCTATACTCTCTGTCCATGGTGGCAGCAAATATGAAAATGCAGAAGTTACAGCCATTAGTTCAAAAACAGCCTGGGAGAGCTAGCGAAACTCTAAATGATGGATAGCGGTTAGATGGAGGGATTCTAGTCATATTGTTTTGACATACAGTTGGTTAAAGTATCCCTTTAAACCCCACAAGAAACACCAACCAGCTGTTTTTCTCCCTCAGGTCCCCCGCACACAGACGAAGCTGAGCACCATGTTGGAGAAGATGGGTCTGAAGTACGAGGGTCGTCCTCATTCGGGGCTGGATGATTCGCGCAACATCGCCAGGATAGCTCTGCGCATGCTGCAGGACGGGTGTCAGCTCCGCGTCAATGAGCGCATGCACGCCGGCCAGCTGCTCTCTGTTCCCAGCTCGGCTCCCGTCGAAGGAGCCCCAGCACCACATGGCCCCCGCAGCAGGGACTGAACCAGGAACTGTGCGGACAGAAGGTCCATCTTGATTCTTTTTCCCCCCTATAAGTTACAGAAAAGTAAAAAAAAGATCCAAAGCACTTTCACAGTTAAGTCGTACATTTTAGTTTTGGTGCTTAAAAAGTTGTAGCTGGCGAAGAATATTCTACTCATACTTGAGGTTTCCTCTCTGACCACAATATATTTTTACACCAGATGTTTAAAAACAGAGAGCATTCCAGTGTATTGTGGGAGGTTTTTCCCATTTCAGTGTCTGCCTTATCGAGCTGCTAGCTTTCAGTATGATTAAAATGCTGATTTGAGTCGTTTCACGATGGTATGAATTTAGTTATTTTTTTAATTTTAGGTTTTGCCTACCAGAATACAATTCTTAAAATATTTAACGTCATTCTTGAGGCAGTAAAATTAAAAAACATCAGTGTCATCTTTAGCCTTAAAAACCTGACATTTGTCTAACTGCTGTGCAAATATAAAAAGTAATCTACGCAAATGTTCCTGCTGCTGTTACCGTGCTACATAAATAACAGAGCCATACCATCACATGAAAAGACAGCTGACTAAATTTCAGTCATATCTGCTGTGAGTACTGTAAGAGTTAATCCTATGTTGTAGGAGTCACATCTTTTCTTTATTTCATGAAGGATGCCCTGTATTCACAGAAACAAATATTCTTCTGGATGCCAAATCATGCAAATAAATATGTTCTTGTAAATAACTTTATCTATTTGTCATAATTTTGCATTTTGTTATAATGTAATGTTCTAACTCTGGTGTTTAAATACTATGGTCTTTTAGGATTTAAAACAGATTTAAAATTAGGTTTTAGCAGAGGCATGTACAAAAATATGTTTACTCATGTAGTGTAATTTTAGCATATTGGTGAAAACAACATAGAACAGCATGTTTAGATGCATTATTGCATAGCATGTTGAAAAAATGCCAAAAAACCCCCCAAAACATCGTATTTTAGCATGTTGAAAAAATGACAAAAAATCGCATACTATAGTATGGCAAAATAGTCAAAAAATGACCCGTCAAAAAACTGTCTGAAAACAACATATAACAGCATTTTTTTTTCAACATCCTAAAATATGATGTTTTTGGTTGTTTTCTGTGTTTTTTTCAACATGCTACAGTATAACGCGCCTAAACATGCTGTTCTATGTTGTTTTCAGACATTTTTTGGACGGGTCATTTTTTGACTTTTTTGCCATACTATACTATGCGATTTTTTCTCATTTTTTCAACATGCTAAAATATGATGGTTTTGGTTGTTTTATGTGTTTTTTTCAACATGCTGCAGTATAATGCACCTAAACATGCTGTTCTATGTTGTTTTCAGACATTTTTTGGACGGGTCATTTTTTGACTTTTTTGCCATACTATACTATGCGATCTTTGGTCATTTTTTCAACATGCTAAAATATGATGTTTTTGGTTGTTTTCACTTTTTTCAACATGCTACAGTATAACGCTACTAAACATGCTGTTCTATGTTGTTTTCAGACATTTTTTGACGGGTCATTTTTGACTTTTTGCCATACTATACTATGCGATTTTTTTGTCATTTTTCAACATGCTAAAATATGATGTTTTTGGTTGTTTTCTGTGCTTTTTCAACATGATACAGTATAACGCGCCTAAACATGCTGTTCTATGTTGTTTTCAGACATTTTTTGGACGGGTCATTTTTTGACTTTTTTGCCATACTATACTATGCGATTTTTTCTCATTTTTTCAACATGCTAAAATATGATGTTTTTGGTTGTTTTCTGTGTTTTTTTTCAACATGCTACAGTATAACGTGCCTAAACATGCTGTTCTATGTTGTTTTCCGACATTTTTTGACGGGTCATTTTTGACTTTTTGCCATACTATACTATGCGATCTTTTGTCATTTTTTCAACATGCTAAAATATGATGTTTTTGGTTGTTTTCTGTGTTTTTTTCAACATGCTACAGTATAACGCGCCTAAACATGCTGTTCTATGTTGTTTTCAGACATTTTTTGGACGGGTCATTTTTTGACTTTTTTGCCATACTATACTATGCGATTTTTTTTGTCATTTTTTCAACATGCTAAAATATGATGTTTTTGGTTGTTTTCACTTACGTTTTCAACACGCTACAGTATAACGTGCCTAAACATGCTGTTCTATGTTGTTTTCAGACATTTTTTGGGCGGGTCATTTTTTGACTTTTTTGCCATACTATACTATGCGATTTTTTGTCATTTTTTCAACATGCTAAAATATGATGTTTTTGGTTGTTTTATGTGTTTTTTTCAACATGCTGCAGTATAATGCACCTAAACATGCTGTTCTATGTTGTTTTCAGACATTGTTTGGACGGGTCATTTTTTGACTTTTTTGCCATACTATACTATGCGATTTTTTCTCATTTTTTCAACATGCTAAAATATGATGTTTTTGGTTGTTTTCTGTGCTTTTTTTAACATACTACAGTATAACGCGCCTAAACATGCTGTTCTATGTTGTTTTCAGACATTTTTTGGACGGGTCATTTTTTGCCATACTATACTATGCGATTTTTTTGTCATTTTTTCAACATGCTAAAATATGATGTTTTTGGTTGTTTTCTGTGCTTTTTTTAACATACTACAGTATAACGCGCCTAAACATGCTGTTCTATGTTGTTTTCAGACATTGTTTGGACGGGTCATTTTTTGACTTTTTTGCCATACTATACTATGCGATTTTTTTGTCATTTTTTCAACATGCTAAAATATGATGTTTTTGGTTGTTTTCACTTACGTTTTCAACATGCTACAGTATAACGTGCCTAAACATGCTGTTCTATGTTGTTTTCAGACATTTTTTGGACGGGTCATTTTTTGACTTTTTTGCCATACTATACTATGCGATTTTTTGTCATTTTTTCAACATGCTAAAATATGATGTTTTTGGTTGTTTTCTGTGTTTTTTTTCAACATGCTGCAGTATAATGCACCTAAACATGCTGTTCTATGTTGTTTTCAGACATTTTTTGGACGGGTCATTTTTTGACTTTTTTGCCATACTATACTATGCGATTTTTTTGTCATTTTTTCAACATGCTAAAATATGATGTTTTTGGTTGTTTTCACTTACGTTTTCAACATGCTATAATATAATGCGCCTAAACATGCTGTTCTATGTTGTTTTCAGACATTGTTTGGACGGGTCATTTTTTGACTTTTTTGCCATACTATACTATGCGATTTTTTGTCATTTTTTCAACATGCTAAAATATGATGTTTTTGGTTGTTTTATGTGTTTTTTTCAACATGCTGCAGTATAATGCACCTAAACATGCTGTTCTATGTTGTTTTCAGACATTGTTTGGACGGGTCATTTTTTGACTTTTTTGCCATACTATACTATGCGATTTTTTTGTCATTTTTTCAACATGCTAAAATATGATGTTTTTGGTTGTTTTCACTTACGTTTTCAACATGCTACAGTATAACGCGCCTAAACATGCTGTTCTATGTTGTTTTCAGACATTTTTTGGACGGGTCATTTTTTGACTTTTTTGCCATACTATACTATGCGATTTTTTCCTCATTTTTTCAACATGCTAAAATATGATGTTTTTGGTTGTTTTCTGTGGTTTTTTTCAACATGCTACAGTATAACGTGCCTAAACATGCTGTTCTATGTTGTTTTCAGACATTTTTTGGACGGGTCATTTTTTGACTTTTTTGCCATACTATACTATGCGATCTTTGGTCATTTTTTCAACATGCTAAAATATGATGTTTTTGGTTGTTTTCACTTACGTTTTCAACATGCTACAGTATAACGCGCCTAAACATGCTGTTCTATGTTGTTTTCAGACATTTTTTGGACGGGTCATTTTTTGACTTTTTTGCCATACTATACTATGCGATTTTTTCTCATTTTTTCAACATGCTAAAATATGATGTTTTTGGTTGTTTTCTGTGTTTTTTTCAACATGCTACAGTATAACGCGCCTAAACATGCTGTTCTATGTTGTTTTCAGACATTTTTTGGACGGGTCATTTTTTGACTTTTTTGCCATACTATACTATGCGATTTTTTTGTCATTTTTTCAACATGCTAAAATATGATGTTTTTGGTTGTTTTCTGTGTTTTTTTCAACATGCTACAGTATAACGCGCCTAAACATGCTGTTCTATGTTGTTTTCAGACATTTTTTGGACGGGTCATTTTTTGACTTTTTTGCCATACTATACTATGCGATTTTTTTGTCATTTTTTCAACATGCTAAAATATGATGTTTTTGGTTGTTTTCTGTGTTTTTTTCAACATGCTACAGTATAACGCGCCTAAACATGCTGTTCTATGTTGTTTTCAGACATTTTTTGACGGGTCATTTTTGACTTTTTTGCCATACTATACTATTCGATTTTTTTTGTCATTTTTTCAACATGCTAAAATATGATGTTTTTGGTTGTTTTCACTTACGTTTTCAACATGCTACAGTATAACGCGCCTAAACATGCTGTTCTATGTTGTTTTCAGACATTTTTTGGACGGGTCATTTTTTGACTTTTTTGCCATACTATACTATGCGATTTTTTCTCATTTTTTCAACATGCTAAAATATGATGTTTTTGGTTGTTTTCTGTGGTTTTTTTCAACATGCTACAGTATAACGTGCCTAAACATGCTGTTCTATGTTGTTTTCAGACATTTTTTGATGGGTCATTTTTGACTTTTTGCCATACTATACTATGCGATTTTTTGTCTTTTTTCAACATGCTAAAATATTATGTTTTTGGTTGTTTTCTGTGTTTTTTTCAACATGCTGCAGTATAATGCACCTAAACATGCTGTTCTATGTTGTTTTCAGACATTGTTTGGACGGGTCATTTTTTGACTTTTTTGCCATACTATACTATGCGATTTTTGTCATTTTTCAACATGCTAAAATAGGATGTTGTTGGTTGTTTTCTGTGGTGTTTTCAACATGCTACACAATAAGTGTCTAAACATGCTGTTCTATGTTGTTTTCAGACATTTTTTGATGGGTCATTTTTGACTTTTTTGCCATACTATACTATGCGATTTTTTGTCATTTTTTTCAACATGCTAAAATATGATGTTTTTGGTTGTTTTCTGTGTTTTTTTCAACATGCTACAGTATAACGTGCCTAAACATGCTGTTCTATGTTGTTTTCAGACATTGTTTGGACGGGTCATTTTTTGACTTTTTTGCCATACTATACTATGCGATTTTTTTGTCATTTTTTCAACATGCTAAAATATGATGTTTTGGTTGTTTTCTGTGTTTTTTCAACATGCTACAGTATAATGCACCTAAACATGCTGTTCTATGTTGTTTTCAGACATTTTTTGACGGGTCATTTTTGACTTTTTGCCATACTATACTATGCGATTTTTTCTCATTTTTTCAACATGCTAAAATATGATGTTTTTGGTTGTTTTCTGTGGTTTTTTTCAACATGCTACAGTATAACGTGCCTAAACATGCTGTTCTATGTTGTTTTCAGACATTTTTTGACGGGTCATTTTTGACTTTTTTGCCATACTATACTATGCGATTTTTTTGTCATTTTTTCAACATGTTAAAATATGATGTTTTTGGTTGTTTTCACTTACGTTTTCCACATGCTATAATATAATGCGCCTAAACATGCTGTTCTATGTTGTTTTCAGACATTGTTTGGACGGGTCATTTTTTGACTTTTTTGCCATACTATACTATGCGATTTTTTTGTCATTTTTTCAACATGCTAAAATATGATGTTTTTGGTTGTTTTATGTGTTTTTTTCAACATGCTGCAGTATAATGCACCTAAACATGCTGTTCTATGTTGTTTTCAGACATTTTTGGACAGGTCATTTTTTGACTTTTTTGCCATACTATACTATGCGATTTTTTGGTCATTTTTCAACATGCTAAAATATGACGTTTTTGGTTGTTTTCACTTACGTTTTCAACATGCTACAGTATAACGCGCCTAAACATGCTGTTCTATGTTGTTTTCAGACATTTTTTGGACGGGTCATTTTTTGACTTTTTTGCCATACTATACTATGCGATTTTTTCTCATTTTTTCAACATGCTAAAATATGATGTTTTTGGTTGTTTTATGTGTTTTTTTCAACATGCTGCAGTATAATGCACCTAAACATGCTGTTCTATGTTGTTTTCAGACATTTTTTGGACAGGTCATTTTTGACTTTTTTGCCATACTATACTATGCGATTTTTTGTCATTTTTTCAACATGCTAAAATATGATGTTTTTGGTTGTTTTCTGTGGTTTTTTTCAACATGCTACAGTATAACGTGCCTAAACATGCTGTTCTATGTTGTTTTCAGACATTTTTTGGACGGGTCATTTTTTGACTTTTTTGCCATACTATACTATGCGATTTTTTCTCATTTTTTCAACATGCTAAAATATGATGTTTTTGGTTGTTTTCTGTGGTTTTTTTCAACATGCTACAGTATAACGTGCCTAAACATGCTGTTCTATGTTGTTTTCAGACATTTTTTGGACGGGTCATTTTTTGACTTTTTTGCCATACTATACTATGCGATTTTTTGTCATTTTTTTCAACATGCTAAAATATGATGTTTTTGGTTGTTTTCACTTACGTTTTCAACATGCTACAGTATAACGCGCCTAAACATGCTGTTCTATGTTGTTTTCAGACATTTTTTGGACGGGTCATTTTTTGACTTTTTTGCCATACTATACTATGCGATTTTTTGTCATTTTTTTCAACATGCTAAAATATGATGTTTTTGGTTGTTTTCTGTGTTTTTTTCAACATGCTGCAGTATAATGCACCTAAACATGCTGTTCTATGTTGTTTTCAGACATTGTTTGGACGGGTCATTTTTTGACTTTTTTGCCATACTATACTATGCGATTTTTTGTAATTTTTTCAACATGCTAAAATATGATGTTTTTGGTTGTTTTCTGTGGTTTTTTCAACATGCTACACTATAACGCGCCTAAACATGCTGTTCTATGTTGTTTTCAGACATTTTTTGGACGGGTCATTTTTTGACTTTTTTGCCATACTATACTATGCGATTTTTTTGTCATTTTTTCAACATGCTAAAATATGATGTTTTTGGTTGTTTTCATTTATGTTTTCAACATGCTATAATATAACGCGCCTAAACATGCTGTTCTATGTTGTTTTCAGACATTTTTTGGACGGGTCATTTTTTGACTTTTTTGCCATACTATACTATGCGATTTTTTTGTCATTTTTTCAACATGCTAAAATATGATGTTTTTGGTTGTTTTCTGTGTTTTTTTCAACATGCTGCAGTATAATGCACCTAAACATGCTGTTCTATGTTGTTTTCAGACATTTTTTGGACGGGTCATTTTTTGACTTTTTTGCCATACTATACTATGCGATCTTTTGTCATTTTTTCAACATGCTAAAATATGATGTTTTTGGTTGTTTTCTGTGTTTTTATCAACATGCTGCAGTATAATGCACCTAAACATGCTGTTCTATGTTGTTTTCAGACATTTCTTTGACGGGTCATTTTTTGACTTTTTTGCCATACTATACTATGCGATTTTTTTGTCATTTTTTCAACATGCTAAAATATGATGTTTTTGGTTGTTTTCTGTGGTTTCTTCAACATGCTACACAATAAAGTGTCTAAACATGCTGTTCTATGTTGTTTTCAGACATTTTTTTGATGGGTCATTTTTTGACTTTTTTGCCATACTATACTATGCGATCTTTGGTCATTTTTTCAACATGCTAAAATATGATGTTTTTGGTTGTTTTATGTGTTTTTTTCAACATGCTACACAATAAAGTGTCTAAACATGCTGTTCTATGTTGTTTTCAGACATTTTTTTGATGGGTCCTTTTTTTTTACTTTTTTGCCATACTATACTATGCGATTTTTTGTCATTTTTTTCAACATGCTAAAATATGATGTTTTTGGTTGTTTTCACTTACGTTTTCAACATGCTACAGTATAACGCGCCTAAACATGCTGTTCTATGTTGTTTTCAGACATTTTTTGGACGGGTCATTTTTTGCCATACTGTACTATGCGATTTTTTGTCATTTTTTCAACATGCTAAAATATGATGTTTTTGGTTGTTTTCTGTGTTTTTTTCAACATGCTGCAGTATAATGCACCTAAACATGCTGTTCTATGTTGTTTTCAGACATTGTTTGGACGGGTCATTTTTTGACTTTTTTGCCATACTATACTATGCGATTTTTTCTCATTTTTTCAACATGCTAAAATATGATGTTTTTGGTTGTTTTCTGTGGTTTTTTCAACATGCTACACTATAACGCGCCTAAACATGCTGTTCTATGTTGTTTTCAGACATTTTTTGGACGGGTCATTTTTTGACTTTTTTGCCATACTATACTATGCGATTTTTTTGTCATTTTTTCAACATGCTAAAATATGATGTTTTTGGTTGTTTTCATTTATGTTTTCAACATGCTATAATATAACGCGCCTAAACATGCTGTTCTATGTTGTTTTCAGACATTTTTTGGACGGGTCATTTTTTGACTTTTTTGCCATACTATACTATGCGATTTTTTTGTCATTTTTTCAACATGCTAAAATATGATGTTTTTGGTTGTTTTCTGTGTTTTTTTCAACATGCTGCAGTATAATGCACCTAAACATGCTGTTCTATGTTGTTTTCAGACATTGTTTGACGGGTCATTTTTGACTTTTTTGCCATACTATACTATGCGATTTTTTTGTCATTTTTTCAACATGCTAAAATATGATGTTTTTGGTTGTTTTCTGTGGTTTCTTCAACATGCTACACAATAAAGTGTCTAAACATGCTGTTCTATGTTGTTTTCAGACATTTTTTGGACGGGTCATTTTTTGACTTTTTTGCCATACTATACTATGCGATTTTTTCTCATTTTTTCAACATGCTAAAATATGATGTTTTTGGTTGTTTTCTGTGGTTTTTTCAACATGCTGCAGTATAATGCACCTAAACATGCTGTTCTATGTTGTTTTCAGACATTTCTTTGACGGGTCATTTTTTGACTTTTTTGCCATACTATACTATGCGATTTTTTTGTCATTTTTTCAACATGCTAAAATATGATGTTTTTGGTTGTTTTCTGTGGTTTCTTCAACATGCTACACAATAAAGTGTCTAAACATGCTGTTCTATGTTGTTTTCAGACATTTTTTTGATGGGTCATTTTTTGACTTTTTTGCCATACTATACTATGCGATTTTTTGTCATTTTTTCAACATGCTAAAATATGATGTTTTTGGTTGTTTTATGTGTTTTTTTTCAACATGCTACACAATAAAGTGTCTAAACATGCTGTTCTATGTTGTTTTCAGACATTTTTTGATGGGTCATTTTTTGACTTTTTTGCCATACTATACTATGCGATTTTTTTGTCATTTTTTCAACATGCTAAAATATGATGTTTTTGGTTGTTTTCACTTACGTTTTCAACATGCTACAGTATAACGCGCCTAAACATGCTGTTCTATGTTGTTTTCAGACATTTTTTGGACGGGTCATTTTTTGACTTTTTTGCCATACTATACTATGCGATTTTTTTGTCATTTTTTCAACATGCTAAAATATGATGTTTTTGGTTGTTTTCTGTGTTTTTTTCAACATGCTGCAGTATAATGCACCTAAACATGCTGTTCTATGTTGTTTTCAGACATTGTTTGGGACGGGTCATTTTTGACTTTTTTGCCATACTATACTATGCGATTTTTTGTCATTTTTTCAACATGCTAAAATATGATGTTTTTGGTTGTTTTCTGTGTTTTTTTCAACATGCTACAGTATAACGCGCCTAAACATGCTGTTCTATGTTGTTTTCAGACATTTTTTGGACGGGTCATTTTTTGACTTTTTTGCCATACTATACTATGCGATTTTTTTGTCATTTTTTCAACATGCTAAAATATGATGTTTTTGGTTGTTTTCACTTATGTTTTCAACATGCTATAATATAATGCGCCTAAACATGCTGTTCTATGTTGTTTTCAGACATTGTTTGGACGGGTCATTTTTTGACTTTTTTGCCATACTATACTATGCGATTTTTTTGTCATTTTTTCAACATGCTAAAATATGATGTTTTTGGTTGTTTTATGTGTTTTTTTCAACATGCTACACAATAAAGTGTCTAAACATGCTGTTCTATGTTGTTTTCAGACATTTTTTTGATGGGTCCTTTTTTGACTTTTTTGCCATACTATACTATGCGATTTTTTTGTCATTTTTTCAACATGCTAAAATATGATGTTTTTGGTTGTTTTCTGTGTTTTTATCAACATGCTGCAGTATAATGCACCTAAACATGCTGTTCTATGTTGTTTTCAGACATTTCTTTGACGGGTCATTTTTTGACTTTTTTGCCATACTATACTATGCGATTTTTTTGTCATTTTTTCAACATGCTAAAATATGATGTTTTTGGTTGTTTTCTGTGGTTTTTTCAACATGCTACACAATAAAGTGTCTAAACATGCTGTTCTATGTTGTTTTCAGACATTTTTTTGATGGGTCATTTTTTGACTTTTTTGCCATACTATACTATGCGATCTTTGGTCATTTTTTCAACATGCTAAAATATGATGTTTTTGGTTGTTTTCTGTGGTTTTTTCAACATGCTACACAATAAAGTGTCTAAACATGCTGTTCTATGTTGTTTTCAGACATTTTTTGATGGGTCATTTTTGACTTTTTGCCATACTATACTATGCGATTTTTTCTCATTTTTTCAACATGCTAAAATATGATGTTTTTGGTTGTTTTCTGTGGTTTTTTTCAACATGCTACAGTATAACGTGCCTAAACATGCTGTTCTATGTTGTTTTCAGACATTTTTTGGACGGGTCATTTTTTGACTTTTTTGCCATACTATACTATGCGATTTTTTTTGTCATTTTTTCAACATGCTAAAATATGATGTTTTTGGTTGTTTTCTGTGTTTTTTTCAACATGCTACAGTATAACGCGCCTAAACATGCTGTTCTATGTTGTTTTCAGACATTTTTTGGACGGGTCATTTTTTGACTTTTTTGCCATACTATACTATGCGATTTTTTTGTCATTTTTTCAACATGCTAAAATATGATGTTTTTGGTTGTTTTCACTTACGTTTTCAACACGCTACAGTATAACGCACCTAAACATGCTGTTCTATGTTGTTTTCAGACATTTTTGACGGGTCATTTTTGACTTTTGCCATACTATACTATGCGATTTTTTGTCATTTTTCAACATGCTAAAATATGATGTTTTTGGTTGTTTTCTGTGGTTTTTTTCAACATGCTACAGTATAACGTGCCTAAACATGCTGTTCTATGTTGTTTTCAGACATTTTTTGGACGGGTCATTTTTTGACTTTTTTGCCATACTATACTATGCGATTTTTTGTCATTTTTTCAACATGCTAAAATATGATGTTTTTGGTTGTTTTCTGTGGTTTTTTCAACATGCTACACTATAACGCGCCTAAACATGCTGTTCTATGTTGTTTTCAGACATTTTTTGGACGGGTCATTTTTTGACTTTTTTGCCATACTATACTATGAGATTTTTTTGTCATTTTTTCAACATGCTAAAATATGATGTTTTTGGTTGTTTTATGTGTTTTTTTCAACATGCTGCAGTATAATGCACCTAAACATGCTGTTCTATGTTGTTTTCAGACATTTTTTGGACGGGTCATTTTTTGACTTTTTTGCCATACTATACTATGCGATTTTTTGTCATTTTTTCAACATGCTAAAATATGATGTTTTTGGTTGTTTTCTGTGGTTTCTTCAACATGCTACACAATAAAGTGTCTAAACATGCTGTTCTATGTTGTTTTCAGACATTTTTTGGACGGGTCATTTTTGACTTTTGCCATACTATACTATGCGATTTTTGGTCATTTTTCAACATGCTAAAATATGATGTTTTTGGTTGTTTTATGTGTTTTTTTTCAACATGCTACACAATAAAGTGTCTAAACATGCTGTTCTATGTTGTTTTCAGACATTTTTTTGATGGGTCCTTTTTTTACTTTTTTGCCATACTATACTATGCGATTTTTTCTCATTTTTTCAACATGCTAAAATATGATGTTTTTGGTTGTTTTCTGTGTTTTTTTCAACATGCTACACTATAACGCGCCTAAACATGCTGTTCTATGTTGTTTTCAGACATTTTTTGGACGGGTCATTTTTTGACTTTTTTGCCATACTATACTATGCGATTTTTGTCATTTTTCAACATGCTAAAATATGATGTTTTGGTTGTTTTCTGTGTTTTTTCAACATGCTGCAGTATAATGCACCTAAACATGCTGTTCTATGTTGTTTTCAGACATTGTTTGACGGGTCATTTTTGACTTTTTGCCATACTATACTATGCGATTTTTGTAATTTTTTCAACATGCTAAAATATGATGTTTTTGGTTGTTTTATGTGTTTTTTTCAACATGCTGCAGTATAATGCACCTAAACATGCTGTTCTATGTTGTTTTCAGACATTGTTTGGACGGGTCATTTTTTGACTTTTTTGCCATACTATACTATGCGATTTTTTCTCATTTTTTCAACATGCTAAAATATGATGTTTTTGGTTGTTTTCTGTGGTTTCTTCAACATGCTACACAATAAAGTGTCTAAACATGCTGTTCTATGTTGTTTTCAGACATTTTTTGGACGGGTCATTTTTTGACTTTTTTGCCATACTATACTATGCGATTTTTTCTCATTTTTTCAACATGCTAAAATATGATGTTTTTGGTTGTTTTCTGTGTTTTTTTCAACATGCTGCAGTATAATGCACCTAAACATGCTGTTCTATGTTGTTTTCAGACATTTCTTTGACGGGTCATTTTTTGACTTTTTTGCCATACTATACTATGCGATTTTTTTGTCATTTTTTCAACATGCTAAAATATGATGTTTTTGGTTGTTTTCTGTGGTTTTTTCAACATGCTACACAATAAAGTGTCTAAACATGCTGTTCTATGTTGTTTTCAGACATTTTTTTGATGGGTCCTTTTTTGACTTTTTTGCCATACTATACTATGCGATTTTTTTGTCATTTTTTCAACATGCTAAAATATGATGTTTTTGGTTGTTTTCTGTGGTTTTTTCAACATGCTGCAGTATAATGCACCTAAACATGCTGTTCTATGTTGTTTTCAGACATTTCTTTGACGGGTCATTTTTTGACTTTTTTGCCATACTATACTATGCGATTTTTTTGTCATTTTTTCAACATGCTAAAATATGATGTTTTTGGTTGTTTTCTGTGTTTTTTTCAACATGCTGCAGTATAATGCACCTAAACATGCTGTTCTATGTTGTTTTCAGACATTGTTTGGACGGGTCATTTTTTGACTTTTTTGCCATACTATACTATGCGATTTTTTTGTCATTTTTTCAACATGCTAAAATATGATGTTTTTGGTTGTTTTCTGTGGTTTCTTCAACATGCTACACAATAAAGTGTCTAAACATGCTGTTCTATGTTGTTTTCAGACATTTTTTGGACAGGTCATTTTTTGACTTTTTTGCCATACTATACTATGCGATTTTTTCTCATTTTTTCAACATGCTAAAATATGATGTTTTTGGTTGTTTTCTGTGGTTTTTTCAACATGCTGCAGTATAATGCACCTAAACATGCTGTTCTATGTTGTTTTCAGACATTTTTTTGATGGGTCCTTTTTCTTACTTTTTTGCCATACTATACTATGCGATTTTTTTGTCATTTTTTCAACATGCTAAAATATGATGTTTTTGGTTGTTTTCTGTGTTTTTTTCAACATGCTGCAGTATAATGCACCTAAACATGCTGTTCTATGTTGTTTTCAGACATTGTTTGGACGGGTCATTTTTTGACTTTTTTGCCATACTATACTATGCGATTTTTTGTAATTTTTTCAACATGCTAAAATATGATGTTTTTGGTTGTTTTCTGTGGTTTCTTCAACATGCTACATAATAAAGTGTCTAAACATGCTGTTCTATGTTGTTTTCAGACATTGTTTGGACGGGTCATTTTTTGACTTTTTTGCCATACTATACTATGCGATTTTTTCTCATTTTTTCAACATGCTAAAATATGATGTTTTTGGTTGTTTTCTGTGGTTTCTTCAACATGCTACATAATAAAGTGTCTAAACATGCTGTTCTATGTTGTTTTCAGACATTGTTTGGACGGGTCATTTTTTGACTTTTTTGCCATACTATACTATGCGATTTTTTGTCATTTTTTCAACATGCTAAAATATGATGTTTTGGGTTGTTTTCACTTATGTTTTCAACATGCTATAATATAATGCGCCTAAACATGCTGTTCTATGTTGTTTTCAGACATTTTTTGGACGGGTCATTTTTTGACTTTTTTGCCATACTATACTATGCGATTTTTTTGTCATTTTTTCAACATGCTAAAATATGATGTTTTTGGTTGTTTTCTGTGGTTTCTTCAACATGCTACACAATAAAGTGTCTAAACATGCTGTTCTATGTTGTTTTCAGACATTTTGATGGGTCATTTTGACTTTTTGCCATACTATACTATGCGATTTTTCTCATTTTTCAACATGCTAAAATATGATGTTTTTTTTGTTTTCACTTATGTTTTCAACATGCTATAATATAACGTGTCTAAACATGCTGTTCTATGTTGTTTTCAGACATTTTTTGGACGGGTCATTTTTTGACCTTTTTGCCATACTATACTATGCGATTTTTTTGTCATTTTTTCAACATGCTAAAATATAATGTTTTTGGTTGTTTTATGTGGTTTTTTCAACATGCTACACAATAAAGTGTCTAAACATGCTGTTCTATGTTGTTTTCAGACATTTTTTGATGGGTCATTTTGACTTTTGCCATACTATACTATGCGATTTTTTTGTCATTTTTTCAACATGCTAAAATATGATGTTTTGGGTTGTTTTCACATATGTTTTCAACATGCTATCATACAATGCGCCTAAACGTGCTGTTTTATGTTGTTTTCAGACATTTTTTGATGGGTCATTTTTTGACTTTTTTGCCATACTATACTATGCGATTTTTTTGTCATTTTTTCAACATGCTAAAATATGATGTCTTTGGTTGTTTTATGTGTTTTTTTCAACATGCTACACAATAAAGTGTCTAAACATGCTGTTCTATGTTGTTTTCAGACATTTTTTGATGGGTCATTTTTGACTTTTTGCCATACTATACTATGCGATTTTTTTGTCATTTTTTCAACATGCTAAAATATGATGTTTTTGGTTGTTTTCACTTACGTTTTCAACATGCGATAATATAATGCGCCTAAACATGCTGTTCTATGTTGTTTTCAGACATTGTTTGGACGGGTCATTTTTTGACTTTTTTGCCATACTATACTATGCGATTTTTTTGTCATTTTTTCAACATGCTAAAATATGATGTTTTTGGTTGTTTTATGTGGTTTTTTCAACATGCTACAGTATAACGTGCCTAAACATGCTGTTCTATGTTGTTTTCAGACATTTTTTTGATGGGTCATTTTTTGACTTTTTTGCCATACTATACTATGCGATCTTTGGTCATTTTTTCAACATGCTAAAATATGATGTTTTTGGTTGTTTTCTGTGTGTTTTTCAACATGCTACAGTATAACGCGCCTAAACATGCTGTTCTATGTTGTTTTCAGACATTTTTTGGACGGGTCATTTTTTGACTTTTTTGCCATACTATACTATGCGATTTTTTTGTCATTTTTTCAACATGCTAAAATATGATGTTTTTGGTTGTTTTATGTGTTTTTTTCAACATGCTGCAGTATAATGCACCTAAACATGCTGTTCTATGTTGTTTTCAGACATTTTTTGGACGGGTCATTTTTTGACTTTTTTGCCATACTATACTATGCGATTTTTTGTCATTTTTTCAACATGCTAAAATATGATGTTTTTGCTTGTTTTCACTTATGTTTTCAACATGCTATAATATAATGCGCCTAAACATGCTGTTTTATTTTGTTTTCAGACATTTTTTGGACGGGTCATTTTTTGACTTTTTTGCCATACTATACTATGCGATTTTTTGTCATTTTTTCAACATGCTAAAATATGATGTTTTTGGTTGTTTTCTGTGTTTTTTTCAACATGCTACAGTATAACGCGCCTAAACATGCTGTTCTATGTTGTTTTCAGACATTTTTTGGACGGGTCATTTTTTGACTTTTTTGCCATACTATACTATGCGATTTTTTCTCATTTTTTCAACATGCTAAAATATGATGTTTTTGCTTGTTTTCACTTATGTTTTCAACATGCTATAATATAACGTGTCTAAACATGCTGTTCTATGTTGTTTTCAGACATTTTTTGGACGGGTCATTTTTTGACCTTTTTGCCATACTATACTATGCGATTTTTTTGTCATTTTTTCAACATGCTAAAATATAATGTTTTTGGTTGTTTTATGTGGTTTTTTCAACATGCTACACAATAAAGTGTCTAAACATGCTGTTCTATGTTGTTTTCAGACATTTTTTGGACGGGTCATTTTTTGACTTTTTTGCCATACTATACTATGCGATTTTTCTCCTCATTTTTTCAACATGCTAAAATATGATGTTTTGGGTTGTTTTCACATATGTTTTCAACATGCTATCATACAATGCACCTAAACGTGCTATTCTATGTTGTTTTCAGAGATTTTTTGGACGGGTCATTTTTTGACTTTTTTGCCATACTATACTATGCGATTTTTTTGTCATTTTTTCAACATGCTAAAATATGATGTCTTTGGTTGTTTTATGTGTTTTTTTCAACATGCTACACAATAAAGTGTCTAAACATGCTGTTCTATGTTGTTTTCAGACATTTTTTGATGGGTCATTTTTTGACTTTTTTGCCATACTATACTATGTGATTTTTTTGTCATTTTTTCAACATGCTAAAATATGATGTTTTTGGTTGTTTTCACTTACGTTTTCAACATGCGATAATATAATGCGCCTAAACATGCTGTTCTATGTTGTTTTCAGACATTGTTTGGACGGGTCATTTTTTGACTTTTTTGCCATACTATACTATGCGATTTTTTTGTCATTTTTTCAACATGCTAAAATATGATGTTTTTGGTTGTTTTATGTGGTTTTTTCAACATGCTACAGTATAACGTGCCTAAACATGCTGTTCTATGTTGTTTTCAGACATTTTTTTGATGGGTCATTTTTTGACTTTTTTGCCATACTATACTATGCGATCTTTGGTCATTTTTTCAACATGCTAAAATATGATGTTTTTGGTTGTTTTCTGTGTGTTTTTCAACATGCTACAGTATAACGCGCCTAAACATGCTGTTCTATGTTGTTTTCAGACATTTTTTGGACGGGTCATTTTTTGACTTTTTTGCCATACTATACTATGCGATTTTTTTGTCATTTTTTCAACATGCTAAAATATGATGTTTTTGGTTGTTTTATGTGTTTTTTTCAACATGCTGCAGTATAATGCACCTAAACATGCTGTTCTATGTTGTTTTCAGACATTTTTTGGACGGGTCATTTTTTGACTTTTTTGCCATACTATACTATGCGATTTTTTGTCATTTTTTCAACATGCTAAAATATGATGTTTTTGCTTGTTTTCACTTATGTTTTCAACATGCTATAATATAATGCGCCTAAACATGCTGTTCTACGTTGTTTTCAGACATTTTTTGGACGGGTCATTTTTTCACTTTTTTGCCATACTATACTATGCGAAATAAAGTATTACAAAGTGAAAAAAACTACACTCCTAAGATCAATTTTTGAATTCTGAACCTCAGAGTCACATTTCTGTCAAAATTTAACTCATACTTTTGACATTTCCATCAGAGTTCATAGGAGAACTGTGTTTTTTTGTTTTTTTTTCTAAAAATGGCTCTAATGCCAATGTGGACCAGCTCTGGACCCTTGGCAGGATCCTTGAGGGTGCTTGGGAGTTTGCCCAACCAGTCCACATGTGCTTTGTGGACTTGGAGAAGGCATTCGACCGTGTCCCTCGGGGAGTCTTGTGGGGGGTTCTCCGGGAATATGGGGTTTCGGACTCCCTGATACGGGCTGTCCGTTCCCTGTATGACCGGTGCCGGAGCTTGGTCCGCATTGCCGGCAGTCGAACTCGTTTCCGGTGAGGGTTGGACTCCGCCAGGGCTGCCCTTTGTCGCCGATTCTGTTCATAACTTTTACGGACAGAATTTCTAGACGCAGCCAGGGTGTTGAGGGGGTCCGGTTTGGTGACCTCAGGATTAGGTCTCTGCTCTTTGCAGATGATGTGGTCCTGTTGGCTTCATCGGGCCGCGACCTTCAGCTCTCACTGGACCGGTTCGCAGCCGAGTGTGAAGCGGCTGGAATGAGAATCAGCACCTCCAAATCCGAGACCATGGTTCTCAGCCGGAAAAGGGTGGCGTGCCCCCTCCGGATCGGGGATGAAGTCCTGCCCCAAGTGGAGGAGTTTAAGTACCTCGGGGTCTTGTTCACGAGTGAGGGAAGGATGGAACGGGAGATCGACAGGCGGATCGGTGCGGCGTCTGCAGTAACGCGGACTCTGCACCGGTCTGTCTTGGTGAAGAGGGAGCTGAGCCAAAAGGCAAAGCTCTCGATTTACCAGTCGATCTTCGTTCCTACCCTCACCTCTGGTCACGAGCTTTGGGTAGTGACCGAAAGAACAAGATCGCAGGTACAAGCGGCCGAAATGAGTTTCCTCCGTAGGGTGGCTGGGCTCTCCCTTAGAGATAGGGTGAGAAGCTCGGTCATCCGGGAGGAGCTCGGAGTAGAGCCGCTGCTCCTCCGCATTGAGAAGAGCCAGATGAGGTGGCTCGGGCATCTAATTAGGATGCCTCCAGGACGCCTCCCTGGTGAGGTGTTCAGGGCATGTCCCACCGGTAGGAGGCCCCGGGGAAGACTCAGGACACGCTGGAGAGACCACGTCTCACAGCTGGCCTGGGAACGCCTCGGGATCCCCCAGGAAGAGCTGGACGAAGTGGCCGGGGAGAGGGAAGTCTGGGTTTCCCTGCTTAGGCTGCTGCCCCCGCGACCCGACCCCGGATAAGCGGAAGAAAATGGATGGATGGATATACTATGCGAACTTTGGTCATTTTTTCAACATGCTAAAATATGATGTTTTTGGTTGTTTTATGTGGTTTCTTCAACATGCTACACAATAAAGTGTCTAAACATGCTGTTCTATGTTGTTTTCAGACATTTTTTGGACGGGTCATTTTTTGACTTTTTTGCCATACTATACTATGCGATTTTTTGTCATTTTTTCAACATGCTAAAATATGATGTTTTGGGTTGTTTTTGCTCATTTTTTCAACATGCTACACTATAATGCGTCTAAACATGCTGTTTTATTTTGTTTTCAGACATTTTTTGGACGGGTCATTTTTTGACTTTTTTGCCATACTATACTATGCGATTTTTGGTCATTTTTTCAACATGCTAAAATATGATGTTTTTGGTTGTTTTCTGTGTTTTTTTTCAACATGCTACACTATAAAGTGTCTTAACATGCTGTTCTATGTTGTTTTCAGACATTTTTTGGACGGGTCATTTTTTGACTTTTTTGCCATACTATACTATGCGATTTTTTGTCATTTTTTCAACATGCTAAAATATGATGTTTTTGGTTGTTTTCTGTGTTTTTTTCAACATGCTACAGTATAACGTGCCTAAACATGCTGTTCTATGTTGTTTTCAGACATTTTTTGGACGGGTCATTTTTTGACTTTTTTGCCATACTATACTATGCGATTTTTTCTCATTTTTTCAACATGCTAAAATATGATGTTTTTGCTTGTTTTCACTTATGTTTTCAACATGCTATAATATAACGTGTCTAAACATGCTGTTCTATGTTGTTTTCAGACATTTTTTGGACGGGTCATTTTTTGACCTTTTTGCCATACTATACTATGCGATTCTTTTGTCATTTTTTCAACATGCTAAAATATAATGTTTTTGGTTGTTTTATGTGGTTTTTTCAACATGCTACACAATAAAGTGTCTAAACATGCTGTTCTATGTTGTTTTCAGACATTTTTTGGAGAGGTCATTTTTTGACTTTTTTGCCATACTATACTATGCGATTTTTGGTCATTTTTTCAACATGCTAAAATATGATGTTTTTGGTTGTTTTCTGTGTTTTTTTTCAACATGCTACACTATAAAGTGTCTAAACATGCTGTTCTATGTTGTTTTCAGACATTTTTTGGACGGGTCATTTTTTGACTTTTTTTGCCATACTATACTATGCGATTTTTTGTCATTTTTTCAACATGCTTAAATATGATGTTTTTGGTTGTTTTCTGTGTTTTTTTCAACATGCTACAGTATAACGCGCCTAAACATGCTGTTCTATGTTGTTTTCAGACATTTTTTGACGGTCATTTTTGACTTTTTGCCATACTATACTATGCGATTTTTTCTCATTTTTTCAACATGCTAAAATATGATGTTTTGGGTTGTTTTTGCTCATTTTTTCAACATGCTACACTATAATGCGTCTAAACATGCTGTTTTATTTTGTTTTCAGACATTTTTTGGACGGGTCATTTTTTGACTTTTTTGCCATACTATACTATGCGATTTTTGGTCATTTTTTCAACATGCTAAAATATGATGTTTTTGGTTGTTTTCTGTGTTTTTTTTCAACATGCTACACAATAAAGTGTCTAAACATGCTGTTCTATGTTGTTTTCAGACATTTCTTTGATGGGTCACTTTTTGACTTTTTTGCCATACTATACTATGCGAACTTTGGTCATTTTTTCAACATGCTAAAATATGATGTTTTTGGTTGTTTTATGTGGTTTCTTCAACATGCTACACAATAAAGTGTCTAAACATGCTGTTCTATGTTGTTTTCAGACATTTTTGGACAGGTCATTTTTGACTTTTTTGCCATACTATACTATGCGATTTTTTGTCATTTTTTCAACATGCTAAAATATGATGTTTTGGGTTGTTTTTGCTCATTTTTTCAACATGCTACACTATAATGCGTCTAAACATGCTGTTTTATTTTGTTTTCAGACATTTTTTGGACGGGTCATTTTTTGACTTTTTTGCCATACTATACTATGCGATTTTTGGTCATTTTTTCAACATGCTAAAATATGATGTTTTTGGTTGTTTTCTGTGTTTTTTTTCAACATGCTACACTATAAAGTGTCTAAACATGCTGTTCTATGTTGTTTTCAGACATTTTTTGGACGGGTCATTTTTTGACTTTTTTGCCATACTATACTATGCGATTTTTTGTCATTTTTTCAACATGCTAAAATATGATGTTTTTGGTTGTTTTCTGTGTTTTTTTCAACATGCTACAGTATAACGTGCCTAAACATGCTGTTCTATGTTGTTTTCAGACATTTTTTGGACGGGTCATTTTTTGACTTTTTTGCCATACTATACTATGCGATTTTTTCTCATTTTTTCAACATGCTAAAATATGATGTTTTTGCTTGTTTTCACTTATGTTTTCAACATGCTACAATATAACGCGTCTAAACACGCTGTTCTATGTTGTTTTCAGACATTTTTTGGACGGGTCATTTTTTGACTTTTTTGCCATACTATACTATGCGATTTTTTCTCATTTTTTCAACATGCTAAAATATGATGTTTTTGGTTGTTTTTTGTTGTTTTTTCAACATGCTACACAATAAAGTGTCTAAACATGCTGTTCTATGTTGTTTTCAGACATTTTTTGGACGGGTCATTTTTTGACTTTTTTGCCATACTATACTATGCGATTTTTTGTCATTTTTTCAACATGCTAAAATATGATGTTTTGGGTTGTTTTTACTTATGTTTTCAACATGCTATAATATAACGTGTCTAAACATGCTGTTCTATGTTGTTTTCAGACATTTTTTGGACGGGTCATTTTTTGACCTTTTTGCCATACTATACTATGCGATTCTTTTGTCATTTTTTCAACATGCTAAAATATAATGTTTTTGGTTGTTTTATGTGGTTTTTTCAACATGCTACACAATAAAGTGTCTAAACATGCTGTTCTATGTTGTTTTCAGACATTTTTTGGAGAGGTCATTTTTTGACTTTTTTGCCATACTATACTATGCGATTTTTGGTCATTTTTCAACATGCTAAAATATGATGTTTTTGGTTGTTTTCTGTGTTTTTTTTCAACATGCTACACTATAAAGTGTCTAAACATGCTGTTCTATGTTGTTTTCAGACATTTTTTGGAGAGGTCATTTTTTGACTTTTTTGCCATACTATACTATGCGATTTTTGTCATTTTTCAACATGCTTAAATATGATGTTTTGGTTGTTTTCTGTGTTTTTTTCAACATGCTACAGTATAACGCGCCTAAACATGCTGTTCTATGTTGTTTTCAGACATTTTTTGGACGGGTCATTTTTTGACTTTTTTGCCATACTATACTATGCGATTTTTTCTCATTTTTTCAACATGCTAAAATATGATGTTTTGGGTTGTTTTTGCTCATTTTTTCAACATGCTACACTATAATGCGTCTAAACATGCTGTTTTATTTTGTTTTCAGACATTTTTTGGACGGGTCATTTTTTGACTTTTTTGCCATACTATACTATGCGATTTTTGGTCATTTTTTCAACATGCTAAAATATGATGTTTTTGGTTGTTTTCTGTGTTTTTTTTCAACATGCTACACTATAAAGTGTCTAAACATGCTGTTCTATGTTGTTTTCAGACATTTCTTTGATGGGTCACTTTTTGACTTTTTTGCCATACTATACTATGCGATCTTTGGTCATTTTTTCAACATGCTAAAATATGATGTTTTGGGTTGTTTTTACTTATGTTTTCAACATGCTACACTATAACGCGTCTAAACACGCTGTTCTATGTTGTTTTCAGACATTTTTTGGAGAGGTCATTTTTTGACTTTTTTGTATGTATTTTTTGACTTTTTTGTATGTATATATGTATATATATATCTGTATAATGTAATTTTTTTATGTTTGTTACACCCAAGGCTGCCATTCCTTTTTTAAAAACATTTATTGCAGGTCCTTAAGAAGAGCTTCTCTGTCATCATCTGCTTATCTGCTGCTTCTAAATTTAATTTTAATATTTTAATATAGAAAGTCGAAAAAGTCATAGAAAACTATATCAAAAAGTCATAGAATAGTATTGTGAAAAAAAACAGTACAAAGTCAAAGTCTTGTATGCTGGGAAGTATATTCTATAAGAATATAGGTACAGCCAAGCGTCAGATACAAGCTCATACTGAATCTGCTCCCCCCAAAACACTATCATGTATCTATACCTGTTAAAAATAACAAACATAATATTGAGTACTGTGTTAAGTGTGTCTAAAAATATAAGAAAAACTAATATCTGATGCATTATTCACAGTCAATAATTTTTTTGTAACTGCTTGTCCTTGTAAGGGTTGGAGCCAATCCCAGCTGTCATTGGGTGGAGGGCAAGGTACACCCTGGACAGGTTGCCAGACTATTGCAAGGCAACACATAGACAGACAACCATACATGCTTACAGTCACACCTAAGGGCAATTTAGAGTCACCATTCAACATGCAAAGAACATGTGAACTCTGCACAGAAGGGCCCCTGAATCCTGTTCCACCTGGGTTTTGAACCAGGGTCCCTCTGGCTGTGAGGCAACAGTGCTAACCATGACGCCACCCTACCACCCCAGGCAATGATAATCTACACAAAATCCAGTGTCATTTTTGGGCACTGTATAGTATGCTAGAAAACCTTATAGTGTAATATGTCAAAAAAGGTTGTAGAATATGTTACAAAAAAAAAATATTACAATACAGTATGCTAAAAAGTAGCATAGCATGTTGAAAAAGAACAGTATGGCATAAAAGTCATAGAATAGTATTTTGAAAAAGTCACAGTATAGTAGGTTGAAAAAAAGTCAGAATAGTATGCCAAAAAAGTCATTGTATAGCATATAAAAAAGTCATTGTGGTATGGCAAAAAAGTCATATTATAGTATGTTTTAAAAAGTCTAAAAATGTCTTAAAAAACTCCTAGAATAGCATGTTGGAAAAAAATGACTGATTAGTTTGCCATGAAGGTATTTGAAAAAGTCAAACTACAGTAAAATAATAATAACAAAAAAACGCGTTTATTTTGGTACTCGTGACTTGCCGTATTGTTTATATGCCATGTAGCCAATATGGCGTCGAAGTGTTAGTCACTTACCTTGATGCCGGCATCATATTTTCCAATTATAGTCATTTTAGCACATGTTAAAGCCATTTACGGGCATCTTCATAAATACGCACTTTTTAAAATTATCTTAACATATATTTATGTCAGTAAAGTGTTCGTTTAATGGTTGGAAAATGATCTTTTCTTGCCTTGATGTGAGGTTGTCGTTTAGCCGTTAGCTCGCCGTTAGCTCGCCCGGACGGCAGCGGCCGGCAGCCCGCGGGAGGATGACGGAGGTGGAGGAGCTGCGGCCCGTCCCCCGGGAGCGGGCCATCCTGGAGAGCTTCTTCACTCAGCTCGGCTTGTTTTCTTTCGACCGGGCGAAGGACTACGTGGAGAAGGAGAAGGACAGCAGCAAGAGCGCCGGGGCCATCTGGGCCGCGCTGCTGGCCGCTCTGGCTCACCTGGCCGCCGCGGAGAAAGCGTACCACAACATGACATTCCTGGGACAGAAAATGGGTAAAGTTCATTTATTTTTACAGCAGGTGATTTTGTGAAACAATACTTTATCGGTGGTAATAGTAGTATATTCGTGTGAAAATCTGGGCTTGTCATAGTAGAATTTAAGCCTCTTACAAGCTAAGTTTTGCAGAAAGTAACGTAACCAGGTATTTTACTTTATGGTAAAAGTAGCGATAATGCAGTGCGGAAATACTCTGTAAAAATTAAAGTACTGCAATAAAAATCGTATTTAATAAGATTTGTCTAAAAAAAGAAATTGCTTGATAATAGGTTAAATAAATGAATAAAAGTTGTTTTTTTAAAAAAAGTCACCTTTTACTATTGTCTTGCTATTTGCTTGACATTTCTTGTCCAGTTGCTTCGTGTTTTTCCTGTTTTCAAAAGAAATCATACACATTTTTTGAGGTTTGAGAAAAGAAGCACAAGAAAACTGATGTTGATCCAGGTTTCAAAGTGATAATAAAAAAGAGGTATATGTAATTGAATATTTGATCATAATGTGCTCATCTCTTTAATGTTGCAGCTGGTAAATGTGCAACTGATTTTAATGACTTTAGTTTTTTAAATGATTGCTGGGTAGTTGAACCCTTTGAAACCTGAGCAATTTGGCTTTATTTTAAAAACAGAAGGGAGGAAATGAGAAATAAAAGAAAAAAAAAATCGAAAAAATAACAAAAAAAGAAAAAGAAAAAAATAGTAAATGTAAAAAAAAAACTTACCAGAAAATAGTACTTAAAATTACAAATCTTATTCTTAAAATTGAATTCTAATAATTCAAAATATAGTTCTCTGGATTTTTTTCTCCATAGCTATTTTTCCCTAGAAATAATTGACTAATTCTACTAATTTGTCGTCATTTGCATGCCATTTATTGCCACTTTCTCATTGCCTTTTCCCCCGTGTTTTTGAAATAATTCAAACCAATTTGCTCAAAAACAAGAGCAGCAGAAGAAAAGTGATTATACGCAGCTCATATACAGCTACATATTTCCAACACCAGATGGCGCTGTATACCACGAATGATGAAGAAATCATCCTCATGCAGCTCACAGCAGAAGACTGATTCCTCCTTCCTCTCTGTCTGCAGGCAGCCAGTCCTTCTTCAGCCGTAAAGACTCCATCCGAAACATCTACACCTCGCTGTACAACGAGCTCAGGAAGGTGGTGACGGCGGGACGTCACGGCCAGCTGGGCTCCGCCTCTTACCTGGAGGACCTGCTGTCACACCTGTCGGAGCAGCTCTGTCACTTCACTCAGGCCCGGATGGAGATGGCCGACCTGTACGAGAAGATGCACGCGCTGGGCAGCCAGAAGAGCATCAACTCAGACGAGCTGGTCACCACGCTGGAGGCCGTCCTGCATAAATACAGCTCAAAGTGAGCATGAGTTCGCACCAACATTTACTCAAATACTGTTCTGATGTGCTATAGTGAATTTCTTGTACTTGACTTTATTGTTTCTGCTACTTTATACGTCCATTTCACTTTATTCCAAAGGGAAATATTATATGAAATATAATGCTCTAAGCGCACAAAATCTGCTTTTTGTGTAATTTTATTCCTTAACCCTTTGAAACCAGAGCAAATTGGCCTCAAGAACATAAGAAAAAGGAATTGAGCAAATTTATAAATTAAGTTACATTAAAAGTTGAAAGAACATTTCCTAAAAATAAGCACACCAAAAACTGAAAATAAATAAATAAATACAAGAAAATGATATGAAAAAAGCTAAAATCAATATACAGTTAGAATAATTAGTTTCCTTATTATATTTAAAATGTTATCGAAATTACTTTTTACACACTTCTCTGTGTTTATTTCCTTGTTTTTTTTTTTAAACTTCACTCTTTTCTTCCTTTTTTGCTTCTTTTCAGATAACTCTTTTACTATTTTTTCTGTAATTTCAAGGGTCATTTCTCGTTTGGTTGCTCATCACCCTTTTCCCACATTTTTGAAAGAAATGAAGCCAATTTGCTCAGGTTTTAAAGAGTTAAACAAGTTGATTAAACAAAAATTAACAAACTACAGATAAACTTGTAAACAGAGGTGACACATTGAGGTTGGAGGAGGAAAACTTTCTGCTTAATCCAGCAAACGCAGAATTCTACCTTTTTCCCTCGAGACGTGTCAGCAAAACCGTGTCCTGCCGCTGGAGCAGGAACACAAACTGCATGACTGAGCTGTTGACGGAGCTGCAGCAGGTCGCACGGTGACACGCCGCACATCACTAATGTGACCGCGCGCTCAAGGGTGAAGGTGACGTTCTCGTTTCTCCTGCAGAAACACGTGGAGCCCAAATATAGTGTGTGTGTGTGTGTGTGTGTGTACGTGTGTGTACGGACAAAGTGACGGCTGCATTCAGTTCAGTAAAAATCAGGCCAGCTTCTTTTTTTCGTGCGTTTGCTCGTGTTCCCACTAACCTCGTGTTCCCTGCAGGTTCCACCACCCGATCCTGGGCCGCGTGGAGGAGGGCTTCCAGACGGAGGTGGACGTGGTGACCCAGCTGCTGCGCTGCCAGGCTCAGGTGTCTGAGTGGCACTTCCTGCCCGCTCTGCTCAGCCTGCACGGCGCCAACTCCAAGCTCATCGCCTGGGGTCAGCTGTTCCAGCGGCAGAAAGAGACCCGCAAGCATCTGTTCGGAGGTCAGTCCCAGAAGGCCGTGCAGCCGCCGCACCTGTACGTGTGGCTGCAGCGCTTCCAGGCGGCGCTCCTCGCAAAGTTCAGCTTCTATTTCCACGAAGCGCTGAGCCGACAGACCGCTCCGGCCGACATGAGAGCGCTGACCGCTCGCACCACGCCGGACTACCACGGCAAGATCTGCTCCTTCATCCGCAAACACGACGCCAGCAACGTGTCTCTGGTGTTCGACAACCGCGGCTCTGAGAGCTTCCAGGGCCACGGCTACCACCACCCGCACTCCTACAGAGAGGCACCGAAGGGCGTGGAGCAGTTCCCCGCCGTGGTGTCCCTGCCGTCGGGGGAGCGGCCGTTGACGCACTGGCCAAACGTCATCATGATGATGGGGGACCGCGCCACTGAGCTCAACACTCTGGACAAGGTGGTGCACTTCTACGACGATAAAGTTCAGAGCACCTACTACCTGACGCGGCCCGAGCCGCACTTCACGCTGGTCGTTATCTTCGACGGCAGGAAGTCGGAGAAAGATCTGCACATCGCCGCCTTCCTGCAGGAGATCTCCGGCTCGCTGAGGAACTCCAAACCCTTCAGCACCCTCAAACCCGGATCAAAGGGCTGAAACACGAACTCATGAAGAACCTCGAGTCATTTCAGATAAATAAGATGGTTAAACCTTTAAAAACTCAGCAAACTGGTGTGATTTCCTACAAAAACATGGAAAGAAATCAATCAGCAACTTTACGAGAAATGACCCAAGAATGAGAAAAAAATTCACAAAGTTAAACCTACAAGAAAATGATCTGAAAATTAGCACAAAAAAGAAAAAAAACAGTGGATGCAGAAAGAAAAAAATATTATTTTTATGTAACTTAATTTTAAATATATAATTCTTTAATTAAAAAATACCTTTCCTGAAAATTTCCCGTTTTTTGGTGTGACAATTTCCGAATGATTCTTTCTTTGTTAGCCAATTTTCAGATTATTTCTGTCATTTTATTCTAATTTCTTGCCAAGATGCTCTTTGCCTTTATGACGTTTTTGAAGAAATCAAACCAATTTGCTCACGTTTCAAAGGTTTAAATGCTTGTTCGAGTCGTCTGAACGCAGCACCAGAAAGCTGATGTTGATCAAAGCGTTAAATATTCTAATATAAAACTGTTGACTGCGGTCCAACTTCTGGTTTGTTTAACAGACTTTTATGTTGAATTTTGCCAAAAATGTTCCAGACCAAAGAGATGCACCAACGACTGATTCTGAGGCTGCGACAGTACAAACAGTACGCTGGGAGCGCTTCAATCCTGTTAATTTAAAATGTATGAAAGATTTTAATTATTTTGCATCAAGTTCTGTTTTAAAATGTTAATATTTTTGTTAATAGCTTATATTTACTGTGCTTGATACAATATAAATAAAGCTTTGACATGATTGTGGAATTGACTGACTGATGACTCATTAATGAAAGTAAGATTTTGTTTCAGCCAACTGGAAACCTAAAAGGCTGATAAATCAAGTCAATGCTGAACCGCAGTTCCTCTAACGTCCACTTGAGGCTGGCTCTACAGTTCTCCAAAATCCAAAGGAAAAATCAGATCCCCTCATTCCCTTCATTACACATTTTTACCAATAAATTTCCATGACTTTTCCATGAGTTTGAGGCAAATTACAAGACTACATTCTCTGAAATTACAACCGATACTCCTTATCGGTTCTTCTTCACTACTTTAAAAAAGCTTAAACAAAACATGTTACTCAAAACAGAAAAAGCAGAACAGGATTAGAATTGAATATTTAAATTTGATGGAGGGGCTGTAAGTCATTTATGAGAGGGGAGAGGCGTGTAAAATAGTTTTTTAAGTGCTGGGGAGAGACCTATGTTTTTGATTTCGGCTTTAGGGGAGAGGGCATACTACTTTACATTACTGTATTTTGTATTTATTTTACTGCCTATTTTTAAAGATAACATGCCTTTCTGCAGGCTTAGAGGTATGTTTTATTTAATTTAAATTTTTTTGGAGATCATTTTGATAATTTTTTCTTTATCTTTATTGTTTAATTAAATATTTTTAAATGTGGCTATTTTTTTTTTTTTTTTTAAATTTTTGGTGATGTTTTTAGGAAAGTTAAATGTTTTAAAATTGGCTATTTTTTTAACTTTAAATTTTATTTTTTGCGATTAAGAAAAATATTTTGGCGATTTTCTTTCTTTGAAAATTAAAAATAAAAAAGGCACATATTGAGCATTATAACAATTTGTCTAGCAGCAAATTATAACTATAGAGCCAAAGTGAGAAAACTCATGACATTTGTAACTTTTAAATTTGGGGGCGTGACAGAAAAAGTGTAAGAAGCCGTTAATTTAGAGAACACACTTGGAGGTTTATTGAGTGTTCAAACAAAACATTTAGCCACATTTCTTTTAGAGAAAAGTTTTGATCGATTTTAATGACTCGTATGCTAATTTATTCTGATTTATTTATAATATAAATACAACACGTTGATACAATCCATTTGGCTATATGAGCTCATCTTTAGGAAGCTCAGTTTTTCAAATACAGCAACACTAACAGACAAAAACCATTTTCCGTTATTATGAAACACATTCAAAGAAACCTCCCTTTGAGTTAAAATGCACCAACATGTTATGATGCTACATGCCAAGTACACAATCCTATACATCAAAGTGCAATGTCACAATGGGTTAATGCTAGAATTCATAATTCAGTAAATCTACTAAACACTTTATGATTATTTCATTCAGAGTGCTGCTGCTCTTCGTTCAGGACATGCGTGAGTGGACTCCCCAAAAAAGACAAGGATTAAAAAAAAGGCACTTTCACATACACACACACACGCCAGCTCATGTTTGATCACCACACACAAACACACACAAACACACACACACACACACACACACACCCACACACACACCCACACACACACACACACACACACACACACACACACACACACACCAGTTACCAGCCCGGTTGGAGGCCACATTCAGTGTGCTGTTCAAGTGTTGTTTTTTTTTTTGTTTTTTTTTGGGCGTTTACACACAAAGCCCCACCCTGTTAGCTTATTGTGAATTTAAGGTTAACTAGTGACTTCAGTGACTTCACAAGCAGGTAAACCATTATTACACACACACAGACACATACACACACGTGCACGCACACACACACACACACACACACACACACACACACACACAGGAAGTGGCATGCTTTTTGCACTCGTTTCCCCAACTTGCACTTGCGTGTTCTGGCACTCAAGGCAGGCATGAATTATCTATCATCTATCACTATTCTAGTGCTTCTGCACTTACAAGGGAGCAGAACAAGGGCAGGCAAGCAGAACACACACTCGTCTTCGTACACACTCACACGAACAAGAACAAAATCATACGCCCAATAACCCCCCCCCCCCCCCCTCCCAGAAAAAGTTCTGTCCAAGCTCCTCCACCACTCAACCATCACACCCTGTTTGAAGCTCCGCCCCCTCCCACACCCTCCGAAAAACACAAGAAGGCTGTTAAAAAGTTTAGTGAGTCGCCGCAGCAGCTCGCTGAACATTCAATAGATGGCTGAACAGTCGTTAAATACTGGAAACATTCATTAAATAGCTGGACGTTGGTTAAATAACGTGAAGTTTGGTGTCACTGACGACCTCAGGAGGCGTTTTTCGTGGTTTTGAGGTGAAAGTGAGCTTAGCAGCTGAAACCGAGTGGAAAAATAAAAAAATAAATTATAAAGTCACATCGTCGTTGGCGTCACTCTGCCGGGTCCTCCTCCTTCAGATACAGCAGCCGATCGATCGGTCTCTACGTACACAGCGGCCTTTTTTTGGTGACGGGCTCCGCAGCTAAAGCCTATCGTCATGACAGCACAGCCAACATTCACGGCACTGAAACTACATTTTACTGGAGCTGCACTACACTCCCCACGTCTCCCCCGACTACCTCATATACAGGACAGGACGCTCCGCTTCGTTCCTGTGTCTCTTCTTCATCAGCACTTCTTTTAGCTAACCTCTGATAAATGCTTCGATACATGGAGAAAGTAAACTCCTACACACCAAGAGAGTACACACCAACCTGACAACACAGAAATATCATGGCATATCATATCATAGGTCATGTCATATATTTTAGTTTATTACTACATTAAAACCCTTTTCTCTGTCCTACCCTTTCTACCCTCATGTTGATTATAAACATTAAGCAGTACCCTGATCTCCTCTTCTGGCCCAGTTTTGGCCCGGGTCGGCCTGATTTGGCCTTCGTCGGCCTGTTTTGGCTCACATGGTGCAGGATTTGTCCAGCGGTGGGGGCAGAGGCGGGGTGCTGCTCTTGGGCGGGACTACAGGTTTGGGCCGCAGGGCGGGGGGCCGCAGCGGAGCCCCCATACGAGAAGCTGCCACAGGTTTAAAGGAGCCCAGGGTGTCGGGGGAGGGGTTGGCCGGTCGGGGGGGTCCGGGCGGAGGTCCGGGGAGCGGGCTGATTGGACTCAGAGGGCTGAGGGGGCTCGGGGTGCCGGGGGTCCCGGGAGTGCCGGGGGTGCCGGGTGTCCCCGGTGTGCCTGGGGTGCTGGGGGTGCTGTGGGGGCTGGGAGACTCAGAGGAGCAGGTGGTGACGGGGCCGTTCTTCACCTGCTCCAGAGTGTCCAGTACCACGTCGGGAGCCGGCCGGCAGCCCTGCCGCTCCAGCTGCCGGAGCTCCCCCAGAGCCACCGTCACCGTCTCCTCGATGTCCTGCAGGAGGACAGAGGACAATCAAAGAGTCCATGAAGAGAAGCAAATAGACTTCACAGCTTCACTGGAAAAGCCATAGTTTCACAACAGGCCGGTTTCCATCACAGATCTGCACAAAACGTACGCAATATTTCAGAAATGTTGATAAAACACAATTGCGACTGTGTTTCTTTTGAGTGATGTTAAGCAGCTAACATTCACAGAAGCACGGCGATGGATGTTCAAAACATCAGCAGGTTTATTTCTGCTGCAGCCGCCGCACTAACCGTCATTATTTCCAATCGACGGCACGAAGGCGTGAAACAAGCTTACTGACTGATCCACAAACTGTGAACACAAAAGGGTCTGAGGGAGGGCAGTCAGACGCACATCGCGCAGGTGCAAGGCTACAGCAGCGTACGAGAGAAAAACAACAAGTAACGCCTGCATGCTTACTTCATTAGGCCAAAAAACATTTAAAAAATTGACCTGACAAAGATTCAAGTAGGATCATAACGTCGTCTTAAACACAATAGAGCTTCCTGCGCATTTATTTATTAGTGGCGGCTCTTTAGGAGCTCTGTTGGAAAATATATACTGTTTGGTTGTGCACTGCACCAAACTCTCAGAGTGCAGATTTACTCTGGGCACAGCTAAAGCAGCAGAACACCAGGCGCAGTCAAAGTGAAACGTAGTCGCGCTGGGTCGAAAAGTTTGCATTCACTCCCTCTGCCGCAGCTGCTCCTCTGTATCGATCGTCTCTGATCAGAAAAACACATCAATTTATCCGGCACACGACACAAACTGCTGCTGAAGAGTTAAGATCGCATAAAGAGTTCTACAAGTGCTGCACTGACCTGCAAAAACATACAAATTTAGAGAGGTATGTAGGTGGAGGACAGAATGATAAAAAACACACAAGGTGAAAAAAAAGGTTTTTAAATTCTGATTTGACTCTTTCATATGTGCTCCTAAATCAGACAGGTCGAGTTTTTGCAGTGTGACCTCAGTCTGAATATTCAGAATTCATGCATGATGCATTTTACGTCACTCTGCGGAGATGTGCTGACAGATGTCGTTAGAAGCGGTCCCTGACATCCTGAATTTTGGATGAAATCTGTTTTTAGCAAAGCCACTCATGTCTCGATCCACACGCGTACAGAAGAAGCAGCCATGGCTTCATAATAAAACATTTCCCTCTCTTCATTCTCACGATCATCTGCCAGGATTATTTCACACATTTACACTGACAAAATTTTTATAATTTTTTAACAATTTTTAAAGGACCCATATTTTAAAAAAAAATATTGTCTTGCATTTTTTTAAACGTACATTTAAACTCAAAAATATTCAAAAATAATTTTAACCAGCTGGCATGCATGAAGGGAGACAGAGAATGTGTGGAAAAAATGAAGAAATGTATGACGGTAAACAAAAAATAAACAATGCAAATTAGACCAATGTAACATCTTCAGCTAAAGAAAATAAATTTACCGATATGATACACTATAAAGTCACCATTATTTTAGTTTTACACAAAAACACAGCACAATAAAAAGAGATTATAGCCATTCTAAAGGGGAAACCATAAAAAAAGCGAGCACGAATACCAAAGATTTGCTCCTTAATGTTGTAAATTGAATATTTACATGATACCATTTAACAGCTGCAGTTACTGATCATTCTTCATGAGTGACCCATTTCACATAATTCAATTTTAATCCATTAAATATTGATTAACGCAGCTGTAATTAATGCCATCTATTTAAGTTAATTAGCTGAATCTGAGTGTGTGTGTGTGTGTGTACCTGAGCCAGTGTGTCGGGGTCCAGCGCTCTGGAGCGGTGGGAATCGCTGAAGCCGTGCTGTCCGCTGCTGGAGCGCCGGATGGGCGTGTCCTCCGGCCTCCGCAGTGAATCATGTCGGCTCACCGTCATGGTCACAGCGGCTGCAGAGCGACGGCGGCGCTCCGGGCTGTCGAGGGGCGGGGTCAAGCCCTGGCCCCGCCCAAGCAGCAGCTCCCTGGGGCTGAAGTGACCCGTCACCGGAGGGGAGCTTCTCTCCATGACGCCCCCGTTCCCGTGGCAGTGGCTGTCGTTGGAGCGGCCGAGGGGGCGGCGGAATAAACCGTCAGTGCGCTTCCTCCTGTGACTGTCGACAGGAAGTACAAACACTGTGAGCTGAAGTTTACAGAAACTCAGAGACGACTCCGGGTTGAAGGATGATTCTGGCTGTTGTGAGCGGATAGAAACAAGATGAAGATGATGATGATTCAGAGCAGTGATACCCGCGGGCTGAATCTGGACTCTGATAGGATGCCGGGTGAAATTAAAGTGATTCACACAGTGAATTGTTTTTGTACTTTTAGTTTACATAAGGTGCCAGAGTGCATAAAACAGCATCAAAATAGAGCTTGTTTATCAAGTAAAGTGCCAGTGGAGGATCCCCCCTCACCCCCAACAGAGGTCCTAGCTAAGCCCCTCATGTCCTAAAATCCTAGAAATGTCTTAAAATCCCAGAAACGTGCTAAAATCCTGAAAATGTCCAAAAATCCGAGAAATGTTCTAAAATCCTAGAAATGCCAAAAAGTCCTTGAAATGTCCTAAAGTCCGTAAAATGTCCTAAAATATGAGAAATGTCCAAAATCCTAGAAATTTGGGAAAGTCCTTGAAACATCCTAAAATCCTAGAGATGTCGTAAAGTCCTAAAAATGGCCCCTGGCCTCCTGTCATTTTGCAAAAGTGGCCCTCGAAGCAAAGCAAGTTCAGTATCCCTGATTTCGAAAATGCACATCTGTACATCTGTTACATTTTCTAAAGGTTTTAAAGGGTCAGTTTTTCACGGTGAGCACAAAGATTAAACTCAAACTTTTTATTTAACCAACAAATAGCCCCAAAATCACATCGCAAACTCACCAGACTCACTTTTAATAAACAGTAATTTTGGCGTGAAAAGAGCTCGCCTTCTTTCACATCTGACCGGGTGAATTAAGGTTATATCTCAAACAATCCAGAGCTGGGGATTATTGGAGTAAAGACAAACCAAGACAGCTTCTCTGATTTTTATTTTGTTTCTGTCGACTTGAATAAAGTATGCTTTAAGATGATAAAATTGCTTTTTATTTAAATTCAGTCTGGTGGGTTTGATAATTGTGATTTAAGGGCTTATTTTGGTTAAACAAAAAGGATACTGCTCTTTAAAAAAACAAGAATATTTTTAGTGGACGTAGACTGATGGTGTAAACATGCTCGGAGTGGTTACATCGCAGCCTATTTCACTCAATACTGGACCAGCTTAAAAAACGTTTGTTCCCATTCGTCTGTTAGACACAAAAACATGAGAAAATAGAGTCCAGGTTGAAAAATACTGAAGTCAGGCTTTAAATAAAGCGTACAAATACTTCTTCCATCACTGCTGCACACCCACATCTCTTCATAAGATCACGTCTTGTTCGGGATGAGTATGAAAGTAAAAGGTGTGCGATGTCTGCAGACGGGAAGTCGCATGAGAAACAGAAGTGATAACAGCCTGATGGTATTTATAGAGGCGAGAGAACGAGCGGCTGGAACCGTCTCTCTCCTCTCCTGTGCTAATGAAAGGTATCTTACGTGACAGACCTGTTGTAGGTCTCTGGTGGTCTGATGTCGGTCGGAGAGCTCAGTTCGCTCCTGGACCTCTTGTCGTCGGTGCTGCTGCTTCCCCCGTCGCTGTCCGCCTTCTGGCTGAGCGTGTCGGACATGACGTCGGCCCTGAACACAGCAGGAGACTCTCAGTCAGGACAAACGGCTCTGAGACGGGAGAGCTGAGCTAAGACAACACACCAATCATCAATTAAGTGATCGATAGCGTGCGGTTAGTGACTCCCTCAGTCCAATAAGTCCGTTAATCAACACACAGATCCACCTGCAGCCATCACTGCAGCCCGTCAATGAATCACATGAGACATGTCTGTTAACTAGAGCTGAAGAAGACACGTTTTACTGCACGGCACTTTGCTTTATTATGCTTATTAATATAATATAAAATAAAATAAGAGTGCCCCTTTAAATCTTTCTTAGTCAAATAAACCTCAGAAATCTCTGAATTTAGAGAGGGGACACAGAATGGCAAAAAGGGACACATGCACATGTGTCTGTGTGCACACAGAAAAATCCATGACTTTTAAATGACTTTGAGGCAAATTTTAAAGATTACATATTCTCTTAAACGACAACTGATAGTCCTTATCTGTTCGTTTTTATTACTATACAATATATTTTTTAATTATTTAACAAAAATCAACTCAGAACAGAATTAGAACTGAATATTAAAATATATCTTAGAGACTGTTGCAAAAAGGGGGAGGCATGTCAAATATTTTTTTTAAGCTGGGGAGGGATTTATGCTTTTTTATTTCAGCTTATTGGAGAGGAACACAACTTTAAATGGCTGTATTTTGTATTTATTTTATTAATTTTCAAGCCATGTTTTCTTTAAACATTTTTTCTGTGATTTTTGAAAGGGAAAAAAAGGTGATTATTTCAATTTTTTTCCTTTAAAAATTTTTGGGTGATTTTCAAAAACAAAAATTGACGTTATTTATTTCTTTTGAATTTTTTTAGCGAAAAATTACACCATTTATAATCAAACCGTGCACTCGCCTGTCCTTCACCACGATGTACTGGTGAGGCACCAGGCCGTGGTTGCCGTTGTGCCGCCCCTCCCACCAGTCATGTGACGCTCGCTGGAAGAGCTGCAGCGACGCTCCCTTCTTGAAGGAGAGCTCGCGGCCCGACCGGCCCACGTAGTCGAACCTCGCCACCGCCTCCACGCCCTCACCCTCTGCGGAGAAAAGAGGAGGAGGAGGAGATGAAGATAAGAGGTGAACCTGAACCTGTCAATCAGCCGTCTCTGCGGCTTTGTTCCTCCTACAGCTCGACCAATCAGAACACAGCATGCAAACAGTCTTTTCTATTAATCCTGATAGAGAGAGAAGGGAGGAGGAGGAGGAGGAGAGCGGAGGGAGGGAGCATGGTGGGGGAGTTGTCTCCATGGCTGCTGTTGCCGTAGCAACCACTCTCCACCAGGGACACACACAGCGGGATGGAAGTGTGGGGGCGAATTGTGTGAAGGTCAGGGGTCGTGCATACCCTCGTCGCTGGTCTGGGTCTCTGTGCCGCCGTCGGGCTCGGCCTCCTCCAGCGCCCCCGGCTCGCTGAACGGACTCTCGCTGCAGGAGGAGGAAGAGGAGGAGAAGAAGAAGAGGAGCTCAGATCGACATGCTGTCCATTCAACATGGGAACAAAAGGAGGACGCACAGATGGAGACGAGGCTGCTGATCGAGAGTCTGAAGACGTTTTATGCAACAATCAGCTTCAGCCGAGAGTCAAGAGTTCAGTTCATGAGAGGAAAACGACACACTGACTGAACGCAGAGACGCTTTCTAAAATCACTGGATTAATGTCATAAACACAGAAAAAAACTTGTTTCTGATGTTATGATGTTAAATCATATGTGAGGAAATAATTGACACTCCCACAGCATTAGTTTTTTTCCCCCAAACCTCCCTCTAAACCCTCTCTACGCACTTCCACTCAGTTTCCGTGTTCAGAGGATCCGCCACATCAAGCTCTGTCCCAAACCACCTCGCCATCCAACAGCGATCCTGCATCGATGCCGACTTATTGAAAACGTGCAACTGCATATTGTGTTCGTCACGATGACGCTCCGTACAAAAGCAGTTCTGTGTGACGATCCTTAGGAATGTAAACTACGAGATTGTCATACAAACGTTAACATCTTAAATATTAGATTCTATTCAGGATCAAATACACCCGTCTCTAGTCTCTAGAAACAGCAGACATGCTTATTTTATTATAAAATGTCGTATATTTGCTGAATGAGCTCCATTGTGAAGGAATGTTCTGTTACATGCCATCAATATATCGTCTTAATACAAAATAAAGTGAGTTAAAAAAAAAAGTTGTGTATTTGCGAGAACTCGCAAAAAACGATCAACATCACAATAAAAACTGATGAGATGTTTACAAAAAAAGACCAGTGAATCTTATGACTAAGGTTTATTCCCATATATGTTTTTTCCTTCCTTATTAAATTATTTTTTCCCTGTTAAAGTGGACGTGATTTGTTTTATTTTTGGTGCACATTCTTCTCTTACAGCATACACTTCGTTTTCACCTGCTTGCAATGGCAAAAGAAATAATAAAAACAGTTTTGAGAGTGAAGAGCAGATTCAGTAATCCCTCAGTGGTTAAAATGCTGTCTGTGATGATGAGTTAAATTACGGAGCAGCACAGTGAACACTTCTGGGTCAGAGTGGAAAAATGGTAATAACATTAAGATATTATAATAGGATGAATATAAATAGTGACTAATGAAATAACTGAGTATGAATGAACTCACCAGTACTGGTCTCCCGTCATACACTTCTCGTACACGGGGCCGGGCAGCTCCTTGGTGTCGGGGAAGATGTTGTCGTGGTTCAGGATGACCGTCTTGATGACCTCATTGACGTGCGCCTGACAGGCTACCTGGTCCAGCGTGTCCGGCGTGGGCAGGAGGGTGGGGCCGAAGACGATGGCCAGGTTCCCAGCATCCATCATGTTCTCGTCGCTATACTGGGAGAGGCTGCGGGGAAGGAGAGGACACAGAAGTGTCTGAAACATTTGGCTAAATTTTTCTATAAAAAGCATTTTTTAAAAAGCAGTTTGGGTTCTTATACAACAGCCATCATCATATTTTTAAATTCACACCCAGCTGTTTCTGCTCAGCTGCCATATCTGTAATTATAAGGGCCAGCAGGTTTGAAAGGCGTTCTCTTTAAAAATTCATGGCGATTTTTTTTCTATACATTTTTTTTTGGTGATTTTTAAAGACAACATTTTGTTGACATTTTGTTTTAAAAAAACCAAACAAACAAAACTTATTGATTTTTTTAAAATTATTTTTTGGGTGATTTTTAAAGAAAAAATTATGCTGATATTTTTCTTAATAAAAAAGTGATTTTCAAAGAAAAATGTGTTGTTTTTTTTTGTGATTTTTAAAGACAAAAAAAATACTACTTCTACTACTACTTATTGTTTTTTTTTTGTTTTAATTTTGGGTGATTTAAAAAGGAAACATACCTTCCTGTGGGCTTTGAAAGGCAAGCAAATGTAACCATTTTTTTCCTTTAAAATTATTTGGCCATTTCTAAATTGTAAAGATAATTTTTTTCTTCAAAACTCATCAAAAATGACATTTGTCACAATCTGAAACTGTAAAAACTGAAATTGTTGTTGGATTTTCCAACAGTCATTAAATGCAACATGTGTTTTTATACAGGTTTGTGAAACAAAATTTTTCCAAAACTTTGAGGATATTTTAAGTTTTACAAAACTTTTCCAAGCCTGGAAATTTCGATTTACACATTCCATGACTTTTCCAAGTTACGAACCCTGAACGCGTCTTGATAAAATACTGATGTTAAAATACAACCACCAAACAAAAACAAACCTGTTTTTTTGACAGTGAGGCAGCTCCTGTTTAAATAAAACTGCAGCTGAATGCACTTCACTGTGCTGTTAACAATTGCAATGATATTTTCAAGCTGGTACATCACACCTGCACATCACACTCAGCCCCCCCCCCCCATCGCTCGCTGCTCTTTCTATATTTATTTGAGAGGCTGCAGAGCTGCTGTTTTATCATCTCTACGTGGTGTAAGTGAGCTCTTTACTACAGGAGAGGTTTATGACCTCTCCGCAGCTTCAGGACGAGAGGAACAATTCTGTGAAAATGGACAAAAACAATATAATGAAGTGTGAGTGAAAACTCACTGGTTGAGGAACGCGAACAGGTAACGCATCACCACCAGCGTCGCCCTCGGGACGCCTAGAAGGATCTTACGGATGCACTGCGCTCTCTCGTACATGTTCTCGATCCCTGCGGCAAGAAACACACATCAGAACAGCCGTCATCATCACCATCAGTCTGCGAGACAGCGAGAGGTGTCCGTGACACGACGACAGCAGACGGCTGCTTATCTCTGCCGAGGAGGGACGACTTTCAAAAACACAAAGAGACACTGAAGAGAAACAAAGACAAGAAACTGAGAGGGGATGTGTGTGTGTGTGTGTGTGTGTGTGTTGAAGAGAGAGTCTTTTTTTCTACATCTTGCTCATGTCCATGTATGGGCTTCATGTCAGCAGCACAAATGTTCCAGGTCACATGTAAGACTCGTGTTGAGGTCTGAGGAGTCGCAGACAGTCAGAAAACAGAAGAAGTGAAGTACTTATACACACATTTAAAGATGTTTTTATTTGAGTATTTCTGTGTTGGGAGGTTTTGTACTTTTACTCTTTACTACAGAAAATATCATGGTTTTTACTGCACTACGTTTATTTAAAAGACAAGATTTTACTTTTACAAGGAATAGTGTTCAACACGATATACGATTTGTAAGTGGACGTTTATTCTGAGATAATGATGTCCTCAGTAAGTTTTAACCCTTTCATACTGGAGCAACTTGGCCTGATTTTGTTTCTAAAACATGGGAAGAGAGCAAAGAGCAACTTAAGAAGAAATTGCCCCCAAAAAAGCAAGAAATTAGTAAAAAGGTATTAGAAAACTACCTAAAAATATAAAATCAAAAAACACAACAAGAAAATGATTTGACATTTCTGTCTGTAACATAATTTTAAATATATAAGTAAAAGAGTTAGAAAGATATATTTTTGGGACATTTTTTGATTTTTTTTGGTCACCTTTTATTAGTTGTTTGGAGTTTGCGGGACATTTCCCATCATGCTTTTAACCTTGTTTTTTGAAAGAAATGAAAACCAATTTTCTCAGGTTTCAGAGATTTAAATGCTGAAGAAAGGCGTCTGAAAGCAGCACAAAAACAATGATGTCTATCCAGGTGTTAAAGGGTTAAGTGACGCTGTGTCTATAGCTGTGTGTGTTCAGATTTGTTGCACATGAGCAGTAAACAGATGTTACTCACGGACGCAGGAGATGAGGTCATTGAACCTCTCCTTGGGGAACAGCGGGTTCTCCAAACCCCTGAAGTAAAGCTTCAACACTCCGGCCACAGAGTTGATGTCGTGGTTGCTCTCCTCATCAATCAGTGGGTCGTTACCTTGACGATGAGACAAAAAGAGTCAGTTACATCCTTACCTACCTGAGGCTGTCAACCATGTGACCTCGAGGTTGACCTCTCACCTCTCTCAAAGGAGTTCTTGATGTCGTTGACCTCCACCTGTGACCCTGACACCCGAAATATGCCCTGATGCTGAAGACCTGTTGGGGACAGACGGGTGTTTGTCTTTCAGTCCATCTGTGGTGTTAACAGGTTGTCACGGTAACCTCACCAGAGTACATTTATCATCAATATTTGGTTTATTTATTTATATTTACTGATCACAAGGTTTTCAGGCTGTCTGCAGGGTTCAGTAGGTCGCACTTAATATCATATATAATGCAATTTGAGATCGGTTTCACCATCACAGAGTTCAGAAAATATTTAAGACTTTCATAAATTAAGTATGATTTTTTTAATATCTTGTAAAGCTTTTCTAGACTTTTCAAGACCTGGATTTTGTAGTAGTTGCAACCACTACAGCAGAGATACCAAATTTGCTTTGCAAAATGACATGAGGTCAGGGGCCAGTCACAGCAGCCCCATACATGTTTCTAAAATTTTAGGATGTTTCTAGGATTTCAGGACGTTTCTAGGACTTTCAGTCATTTCTAGGATTATGGGACGTTTCTAGGATTTTAGGATATTTCGAGGACTTAAGGGTGTTTTCTAGAATTTTAAGTCGCCAACTGAAACTCACCGTGTAGGTTGATGTAGCGGATGCAGCTTTCCACAAGCAAAGGTATGGCTTTGGTTGAATCCTGTAAACACAAAAGTTAGCAAGTTCACAGTTAGGGCTGTTTATCGTTCACACTTCATTTACCCTGGTCGGGAAATTCTTATCCACGACTGTTCAAATTAAATTATGCCTTACTATTGTAACACTAACCTCTCTGAATCATATTTTACACTTAGTTTTTGGTGAGAGAAACCCCAAACTTTGACCTTTTTTCATCTTTCTAGAATAATATTGATGGAAAAAATGTGGATTTAATGGTTGTTTTTGTTTTTTTAACCCAAAAAAGCATGCAGGGGAGTGTGCAGTATTTTACAGTCTGCAGGCCTCTTATGAGGTGCAAGTGCAACTTACACTTATCAAAGGGTTTATCCTTTATGTAGCCTGTATTTGGTGAGTCCTGGCCGAGGCGGCAACATTAAAAAGATTCACGTAAAAGGACAAACTGACTTGAAACAAGCAGCCAAAAAAGTATTTAACCTGTATGAGGTTTTAACTGAATTAGAGTGGAGCGTGAACGCCACACCTGACTGTCAGCTATTAACAGAAACACAGAGAAACAACCTGAAGACTGATAACAATGAAACTCTACCTGGTGCTTGCTGTGGGAGTTCTTCCGCCCACGACTGTAACGAGCAAAGAGAGAGAGACACGGCGACAAAGAGACAAAAAGACAAAGAGAGGAGCGTCTTAGTTTCACAGCAGCAAGGAAAGTAACACCTATTATTAACGTGAGGAGAGAATATGCTCTGTGGCATGAAGCCGTACCTGGTCGTCAGCAGTTCAGCTTTATATCCTGTAAGGAAAACAAAGATTTGAAGGTGAGAAATGCTGATTGCTGAACTGTTTTGTAACACATATGACAGAAGAAGTGAGAGACAGTGTGTGTGTGTGTGTGTGTGTGTGTGTGTGTGTGTGTGTGTGTGTGTGTGTGTATGTGTGTGTGTGTGTGTGTGTGCGTGTGTGTCTGTCTTACCCTCTGCTAAAGCTTTCTTCAGTATGTCATGTTTGGCCTGCAGTTTGGAGATGAGATTACTGCCCTCCAGATATTCGCGGAATTTCTGAGGATTGACAATAAAACACAAATACAACATATTTTGCAACATAATTTACCACCAGTGAGACCGCTTAAAGTTGAAATCATAGTCAGCAAGGTTAACCCTTTGAAACCTGAGCAAATTGGTTCGGTTTATATTGATTTTGTAATAAAAAATAAATATGTGATTATGATCATTCTAAATATAGTTTTTCCCTTGATTTTTTTTCTAACTTTTTAAAAATAATTTTCGAAATCTACTTATTGCATGCTTTTTGTGGATGATCATTTCTTACCAACTTTTTAACCATGTTTTTATAAAGAAATTGTACAAATTTACTTTGGGTTCTGTGGTTAAACTTGTGAAAGGCATCGGAAAGCAGCACAAAAAACCTTATATGGCTCCAGGTTTCAAAGGGTTAAAAAAAAAAGGATATTTTTAAAAATTAGCAAATGCATCCAGATTCACTTACTCAGTATGAAAATAGTTGATATAAGTGTCTGTTTAATTTTTACATTTTTAATTCTTTTCCTAATGGCTACTGTTTATACTGTATATTATTATTACAAAATTATATTACTTTTCACTTCTGATTAGACGCTTAACTTCATTTCATTGTTGTCGGTCCAGCTTTACACAGTGAAAATAAGGTCGCTGAGCGGTTCACTCACAGTGAAGTAGAAGAGCTCCGTCTCCTGCTGATTGGCCCGTTTCTTGGCCAGACTCGGTTTGTTCAAGTATCCGTCTGACACGCTTGACTTGACCGACTCGGAGGACGGGCTGTGGGTGAAGCTCTGAGAGACGTCAAAGTCTTCCAGCACCGACATGTCCTGCAGGGTGGTCAGAGTCGCGCCCCAGGTCTTCTTCACCTGCAGGGGCACGGACAAACGGACTCAACAGACATTACGCACTCTTTTTTTTCTCTCTGTGAGTTCTGCTTCTGTGACTTCTGTTCTCTCTCTTTCTGCTCGCATTTAAACGTATACCTCCGGTGTGACAGACTAAAATCCTCACTGTCACAAAGCTGTATTTTTCCTGTTGCCATGAGGAAGTGAGGACCTTGGTTTTTGCAGAGAGAGCAAGAGCATCCTGCACAAGGTCAGTCCCAAATAACTCCACCAAATCCTGCATCCATCACTCTGTGAGAGACTTCAGCCAGCCAGGACTGTTTCCGGCTCGGAGACATTTAATAACACGAGCTCAGAGCTGCACGAGAATCTATTTTTCCACTTTTAAAGAAAAACTGAAGTCAACATTTGTGCTCTGCTGATCCTGTGCGGAACAGCATCAGAATAAATGTCATCTCTGCACAAAGCTTCACGGATCACCACTTATGAATTATGAATTGTTTCAGGGTGGAGTCCCACTTTCCAAAACGTTTGATGAAGTGTGTTTATGTATAGTACATATGCAAAGTGTGTTTGTATTTACAGCGAGGATAATGGGTGTAACTGTGTTTTTATTTGTACATGATAATCAGTGTGTGTGTGTGTGTGTGTGTGTGTGCTGCTGAGATGTGCAGATGCAGCTCATTAATCCAGACTCCTTCAGCAGTTTTCTGCCCTTCAGGGCGAGTTAACAGCTGCCCTCTGTGCTCACGACACAACAACAACACAACACACACTGCAGCACCCATTCGCCTTCAGATGGCTAAAGTTTATTTTTAGGGGCTACATCTGCTACATTATCTCCCCATTAAAACTGTATAAATTACCATAACTCAAACGCAAAGCTTGTAACTGTCAGATAAACATTTTAATTTGTAATCAGGGAGGATTTTGGCCACTGTGGGGGAGTCCATGCTGGTGCAAATATCTCAACAACTGTTGGGCCTACAGTCAGGAAAGTTGGTGCAGAAATTCACCCTTTGAGACCTAATTTCTTTCATGAACATGGGAAGATGAGCAACTTAACAAGACATGGCCAAAAAAGAGCAAAAAAATTAGTACAAAGCTACAAAAAAAAAGACCCGAAAAAAGTGAGGGAAAAAACAAACAAACAAACAAACAAACAACAACAAAAAAGTACTTTTTTTGGTAATACAGCTGTAAATATAAAATTATCATGGTTACGCATTTGATTTTATGGACCTATTTTTTTTGATAATTTTCTAATAATCCCATTCCCCCTTTTTGTAAAACAAATTTCAGGTCATTTTTTTCATCACCTTTTACTAATGTCTTGCAATTTCAGAGATTGCTTGCCAGGTTACTTATTGCCTTCTCCCCCCAAACAAAATAAAACAAAAACAAACAAAAAAGAGAAAATGAAATCAAAAAGTGCGAAAAATACATCCTTTTTTTGATAATATCCAATAATCTCCCCACAGCTAATTTGTAAGTAATTTTCTTGTCACCTTTTACTTTTTTTTGCACTTTTCCCAACATTACTTACTAGATTTCTCATTGCTTTTTTCCCATGTTTTCAAAAAAAATCAAACCTCAGGTTCCACAGGTTTAAATGCCTGTGAATGGTGCCTGGACACAGCATAAGAAAACTGGTTTTGATCCAGGTTCTAAAGGTTTAATGAACTTAGGGGAATTAATCCAAACGAGTCTGGTGATTTTCATGTAGCAAAGGCCTGGTCCCTCACCGTCCACATCTCTAATAGTTTCAGCATTCAAACAGTTTGTCAGCTTATTGGGGGCCATTTACCTGACTGGAAAACAGCAGGTTAAAGAGTAACTTCTGTATTTTTCAACCTTGACCCTGTTATCTTATCTTATTATCGTTTTGTGTCTCAGTGACTGATGGAAACAACAAATTTTGAAACTGGCCTTGTTTTGAGAGAGAGCACTGCAGCCGACAGCAGCGAAACAGGCTGCAATGCAACCACTGGCTACCATTTTTTACCAATAATTAATGACTGCAGTAAAATGTGGAGATTTTGAGCATCATTTGTGTGTCTGACCTCTTCGTTCTCGATCTTCAGAGACGCCAGGCGGGTCTGCAGCTGCGTGAGGCGGAGTGTGAGCTCAGCCTGGATCTGCGGCTGGGAGGCAATCTGGGTCACCTGACAGGACGTATAACGACAATTACAGGATCAAATTAGAGAATAAATCACTGCACAGAAAATAAAACTGAGATATACGCTCATGTGGACCTGATGGTGCAAGTTCACTCTAGTGAAGATTATGTGTCAGGAGGCACTTCTGACCCCCAAAATACGTACATCTATTCAAATCCTTGAAGCATTCTGAACTCCTAGAGACATCCTAAAATCCTGAAAATGTCCAAAAATCCTGACAATGTTCTAAAATCAGAGAAATGTCCTATAGTACTAGAAATGCACAAAATTCCAGATGAGGCTGCTGCGATTGGCCCCTGGCATCCTGTCATTTTGCAAAAGTGGCCCCTAAACACAGCAGGTTGAGAATTCCTGGTCTCAACCTGCCTGGAAAGAGGAATTCTGTCTTTATAACCTGAACTTTTGTGCACATCAGAAGGTTTGCCCTTTTATTTTGAAAAAATAAATTGTAGTTTGAGAATGACAGTGCCACAAAAGATATTTAAAAATGTCTCCTGCTTTGCAAATGAGAGTTAAAGTGCTAATTTCCTCTTCAAAGATATTTAAGAAATTAGTGTGGTCAAAATATGTCACACAGTCTCCAAAAATAACCCCACAATGTGATGACATGTTGGACTCCTGTCTGGTTGGTGTGATATTTCTGTGTTTGATATACTGGCTGTCTGTGGTTGATATACTGACTGTGTCTGTGTTGGATATACTGACTGTCTGTGTTGGACATACTGACTGTGTCTGTGTTAAATATACTGACTGTGTCTGTGTTGAATATACTAACTGTGTCTGTGTTGAATATACTAACTGTCTGTGTTTGACATACTGACTGTCTGTGTTTGAGATACTGACTGTCTGTGTTTGAGATACTGACTGTGTTTGAGATACTGACTGTCTGTGTTTGACATACTGACTGTCTGTGGTTGATATACTGACTGTGTCTGTGTTGGATATACTGACTGTCTGTGGTGTATATACTGACTGTGTCTGTGTTGGATATACTGACTGTCTGTGGTGGATATACTGACTGTCTGTGTTGGATATACTGACTATCTGTGTTGACTATACTGACTGTGCCTGTGTTGGATATATTGAATGTATGTGCTGGATATACTGACTGTGTCTGTGTTGGATATACTGACTGTCTGTGGTGGATATACTGACTGTCTGTGTTGACTATACTGACTGTGTCTGTGTTGGATATATTGAATGTATGTGCTGGATATACTGACTGTGTCTGTGTTGGATATACTGACTGTGTCGCCCATGTGTGCCTGGAAGCTGAAGCGTTGTGGGGGGCAGAAGGCGGTGGGGTAGAGGCCCAGCAGACGCTGCCTGTCTCGGGCGGGGTCCAGGCCCTCCACGGCCCCCTCCAGCACCTCCAGACCCGCCCTCCTGGAGGCTTCAAGGCTCAGTTCGGCTGATAGGTAGGTCCTCAGAGCCCGGCTCAGACTGGAGTGGTACCCTAGGTCACAGCACTGAAAGACAAGGAGGGGGAGCATATGGAGGAAACTTTGAAAACTTTAAACATTTGTTGAGACAATAACACAGAAACATGGTTCCCTTCTGGATCATATAAACTGATTTTATGGCCACCTGCTTTAAATAATTCAACTTTGTTTCAGAGAAATCATGTTTTTTCTGAGGATTTGCTAAACAGCTCAAAAATATATTACATGCTTCATAGATTTTTTGGGGGATTTTTTTTTTTATTACAGACTAGGATATGTCAATGATTAGCAGCAACATTGATTTTTATACAATATATTTTTGTGTAGTGTCAAATAGTCACACTCATACCGCTCTGCCTAAAAAATGTGTTTTTCATAATCAGGCTATAAAAAATGTTATACATTTATATGAATTTCTAATTTCATTGAATTATTTTAACCAACATCAGTCCGGATCATAAATATCAAATATTCACACATTTTCAGAATTTAAACCCTTTAAATGACAGGTTTTTGTCATGATGCCACAATGCTTTTAGACAGAAAAACAACAACAAAAAACACAGAAAAAATGAATTATTTTCAATATGCAACATGCAAAGCAGATTTTTTTGATTATCAGAGCCTGGGACATGTCAGTGATTGCAGCAACACTGATAGCGTTTAGTGAATATAGCATGTAATTACTCCATATGCCAAATATGGTCAAAATGATGTCATCATTAAACAAAAATACACAATCATGCCAAAATGTATGACATATGCATGAACACAGCCAAAATGATCAACAAATGAAGAATGAAAAATCCCTTAAAATGCACTTAATAGCCCTTAAGGGTTATTGATTATGACTGTCAAACTTTCTGCAGACTCTCACAGATCGACCTCGTAAGTGTTGAGAGGACACAGAGGTGAGTACTCACGTCGATGATGTCGGGCAAGTCGTGGATGTAGTATTTGAAGATGGAGGCATTGGTGGCCTCCAGAGTCAACAAATACTCGTTCCTGGCTTTAAGGGTCTTCAGTTTGTTCTCAGAGTACTTTGCCTTCCTCTAATGGAGAAACAGAAACTGCGTGTGAGCAGAATTCACAGTAAACATTTCATCATTAATCACCAAAATTTTTCTTTTCATTATCTGTTATTCACCTTTTAAACCTGCACCATGAATAAATGTTATAGTAAGGTATAGGATTATAGGCTGCTGTCTTTGCTGTCTTTTTTAACAGGGCTTAAGGCAGGCAGATTTCAGACTTTTTGAAACTTGTTTTAATGCCACTTTGAATTGTGTTAAATACCAGATTTCTAATTACCAAAATTTAAGGACAATTTATAGTAGAAAACACAACTTTTGAAAAGAAAAAGTTAGATAACCTATGTTAAATGTTTAAAAAAAAATCATTTTAAGAGCTGAACACATGGCAGACAATAAACATGTTATATTATCATAAAAGTATCCATTTAGTTTACAAATAGAAGTGGGAAATATCTGGCATTTCTGGCCATTTTGGGGGGCAATTCCCATCATGACAAAGTTTAAGAAAACTAATTTTAAAAAATTTAATAATAACAATTTTTAAATTCATTTAATTTAACAACAAATGCAACATCACAAAATAACTATTCGTAAAATCTTACTTTCAATGTTGGAGCATTCTTAAGACTTTTGAAAGATTGATTTAAGTTAATTTAATACCAGTTAAGGCCTTAATTTTACATCATGAATTCAATGCCAAGTTAGGTGGCACATTGATTTTCTAGTGTGTTTGTTTTTTAGAAGATGCCTGAGAGGAACGTTATTATGTCCCAGATTTCCTCTTTGGACCTGCTAAGTCTTTTTGTGTTTTTTTTTTATTTTACGCCAGTATTGGCTCTGAAAACTGTATCACATCATGATATGATGCTATGTAAATGTACAAACGTGCATCACAATTTTTTTTCAGAAAAGCTGCCACAACATGAGGCATATTGGGCCGCTACAATCACAAAAAGAGTCTGTGAAATCCTGGAGGGTCTGAATGAAGATGTGAGTAAGAAAAAAAAACATGGATGCATACCTTCTCCCTCATCTTCTCCATCTTGCGGGCTGCGTTGCGTCTCTGGTGCCGCTCTTCTATCCGCAGGCCGAACACAGGCTCCACCCCTCCGCCCGTCCCCGACACGCCCTTCACGCGGCCCTCCTGGCGCTCCGCCTCCCGCAGCTTGGTCTCCGCGCTGATCGTCTCCACGTGGTACATGTGATATGTCTTCATCACCTAGGTAACAGCAGCCCATAACAACACAGTGGCTGAATGACAGGAACTGCAGAACAACGTTACAGCAGCTGAACGTTTTTACTTTTCAAGGTTATCGGGTTCGCTCTAATCTGGTTTCACTGTTTAGACAAGAAGCTTTTAAAGGCCAGACCTCTGACTTACAACAACAATCTGATATTTAGTCTTTAAAGGCTCCGTTCACACCTGAAAATAAATTCATGACCGCTCAGAATGAAAAAAACATCTCTCAGACGAAGGCCAATTTAGAGCTTTTAAATTTTGTCTTTCTATTTAATTTATTCTGTCCAAAAAGTATTATAATTGTTATTCATTTATTTAAGTTCATTTTTATTTCTGTTTCATGCCAGTCTAGCCCTTTCCATATCGGATTACATGACACCAACACAATACAAAACATGTGTCATCTTTTTTTACAGATATAAGCAAAAAAATAAACAAAGAAAAAATTTGAAAAAAAATAAATAAATAAAATAAGTTAAAAATATTACAAATATTCTTGGAAAAATAAATAAATTCAAATCTACACTTTATCTTTATAAAGAGCTTGTTTCCTCATCTCATGTTTTCTCCAAATAATGAGCTAATCTAAATGTTTCATATGTACATAACCATCTTAATCTTTGTGCATCATCCATATGTACTAAACTAATATCTGTTCTTATGTTACTAAAGAATTATAATAATAACATTATTTTGATGCTTCGTCTGCCCTCTGTCTCTTGGCTGTTTGCAGACATCACAGCCTTTAATTTAAGACCAAAGACAAAGAAATCAGAAACGATTTTAGGATGTTTTTAGGGCTTATCAAAGACCTGCTGATAAACTCCACCACCTTCATCTCAGCTCTTGAACACAGTTTGCTCCACTTACGGTGTAAAGCTCGTTCAGAAGCTTCATGAGGTCTTCTTGAAGCTGGAAGATGATCTCCTTACTCTGAGAGAGGACAGAAAAACATCACCATTAGTGAATGCACATATTCACACAGTGTGTCAGCAAGTACAAAGTCTGAGGTGCTTGTATTTTAGTTGAGCATTTCCACTTTATGTTAATTTAAACACATTTCACAAGGAAATTATGCACCTTTGTTACACATTTTTTGGTTTGTGACTTCAAACAATAAGCAGTGTGTATCAGTGGTGCGTGGTCCGTTAATGGCGCCGCTCCTCCTGAAGTTCAATTTGTGACATAAATATTTTGATGAAAAATTGTTGGTTTTATTGTGTGTGTGTGTGTAAATTTCGGACAATGAGCGACTTAACAGCGTGGCCCCAAAAATAGACAGAAATTGGTAAAATGTTGAAAAAAAAAACATTACCTGAAAATAAGACCTCAAAAAGTTAATAAAAATTAAAACTATGTGTATTGTATTTTTTTCTGTAACATAGTTGTGAATATTAAATTATTATGGTTACAATATTACATGTTGTTACAAATTTCTGGACAATTTTCCCTTTTTTTAAAAATAATTTTCTAATAATATTCCCCCCCATTTTGAAAAAACAATTTCATATCATCTTCTATGTAATTTTTTTCCTTATTTCTTGCAATCTCCTGGAAATTTCTTGCCAAGTTGCGTATTGCATTTTTTTCAACGTTTTAACAGAAATCAAACCAATTTGCACGTTTTAAAGGGTTATAGAGCTCTTGAAAAGGGTCTGAGTGCAGCATAAAAAACTGATGTCAAACCAGGTTTTCACTACGGGAAAGAAACTCAGGTGATCCATCAGAAGCAGGTAAATAAAAGCTTTGACCACACACAGATGAATTCATGGAGCTGCTGCACTCCAACATGATTTCAGTCTCATGCATTAAACAGCTCCATCAGTTTATGTGGCAGCGCGCCGCCGCATTAATATTACATTATGCTAAATGACTGTGGAATCCCAGGATGAATGGAGCCGGTTCCCATAGCGCCCGCTGAGAAAAAGATCAGCTGAGCTTGTCGCCATGGCCACGGGGCTGTTGGCGTTGTCATGGCCACTGAGCCGTCTGTCTCGTCCCGGCGTTCCTCCTCAGAGCGGACTTTGAGAGAGGACGCGGTGGTGATGTGATGGAGGTCTTACTGTTTATAGCTGCTGGCAGCCGCTGCACTTTAGTTAGCATGAATAAAAGACGAGCAGGAAGAGAGATTAATAATGAACGTGGCGAGCTAAAGTTAGAGGCGGTTTTCGGGCGCGTGCATGTGTGTGCGTGTTTAATTTGTTAAAGTGTGAGGCGGCCCGGCAGAGCTCAGGGGAAAACTGACTTTACTTTTCATTAGAATCAACTCTGGTGCTTAAAGATGCCGGATGAAAAAATAACGAGCCTGGAGGACTGCACACGAGGACAAGTCCCTGCACAGAGCATTTACTCAAATATTGACTTCTGAGGTACTTTACTCGAGTGCTTCTATTTTATGGTGCTTTATACTTTTACTCCACAACATTAATGAGCAGTGGGTAGATTTCAAATTAAGATTCCACAAACAAAATATGTGATCAGTTTATAAAATGTGATCCAATATGGTTGGAGATTAAAATGGTGTTTCTCAACCAGGAGTCCTTGAAGGGGTCCCCAGAAAAAATGGGGAATACCTTTTTTTTCCACTATTTATAGCACTATAGAAGTCAAATGTGAATAAGAGTCATGATCATAGGTTTCACATCCTCCACAGTTATCTCCTCAACTTGACTGACTTATTTGACTTTTTTGATCATAGGCGTGGGTGATATCTTAGTATTACGGTGTACCAGGGTATTTAGTAATCGCAAAGGTATGTTTTTAAATACCGTCATAAATACAGGTGCTACGTTTTTTTTAAATTAAATTCATTGTGTGTAGTGCACAGCATGCACCACCTGAGCTCAGTCTCTGGTCTCGACTGGTGGAACAGGAAGCTGAGCTCAAAGACACAGTCACACCTATTGGTGGAAGAAGAAATTACAGGACTGAAAACTGTACTGAACTGTTTTTTAACTGAACTGTACTGAAGCTTTTTAACTTCATAAACTCAGTCAGTGTCACATGGCCGTTTTTTGACAAAGAAAGCTGTCGGGATGAGAATATGTTGCTCCCTCACTACACGGGTAAAGCTGTGACCCTACATGATGGTGACGTTGTGTCAGTATGGTGTCTGTCAACGATACCCACTCCCTCCCGCCGACTGAAGCTTGGATTATTCGCTGTTGATCAATGGCAACACACCAGAGCCCAGAAAATGGTATTTGGTCAACCCAACTGACCGACTAACTAACTACCTGACAAACTAACTTTAAATGTGTTGCCTCACTGAATCATTATAGGACTTTTTAAAAAAAATTATAGACCTCCTTTTTTTTAAAATTTTGTTTTTTGGGGGGCATTGCCAACGCCTCTATACATGGGGTGCCCGCTCTATCCACTGAGCCACCAGGCGCCCCATAGACCTTTTTTATGGAAAACTTATACCTGCACTTAAGTATTTTTGCAGTGTGGCATTACTAGTAACTCCTACTTCAGTCCCACTGAAAACACTTCTTCCTCCTCTGATCTACGATGAATCATGCATTGTGATGATATCTTAAAACTTTGCAATTACATATGAATAAGTAAAGAGTTGTTTTTTTCTACATGTAAAGGAAAAAACACATCATTTAATACATTTTCTTTCCCCTCTTTGCACAGTCAGTGTACATGCTTCACTTCACAATCCATTAGCGGAGACTGCGACACATTTTAAAGCCAGACACTGAAAGGACGTGAGGGGACTTCTACTGGAACATTTATATAGATTTACAGTAAAACGTTGGCTTTATGTTAGCCATAAAACATCAGCTTAATTAAGGTTTATTATGGAGGACCTGGGATGTGTCAGAGGCTGTTCTGTCCTGCGAATAAAAGCCGTAGCAGTGTTGCAAGATTGGACAAAAAGTGGCCCAATCAGAGCTGAAAACCTCCAAGTAGCCATAAAAGTATTGATCACTGTCTGCAACTCTTGGCCTCAACATGTGAAGCACCTCATAAATCTATAGTTTCATCAGTAATTTCCACAAACAGCTCACTGTAATTCTTATCAAACTAACAGGGGGGAAATAGTGCATTCACTGGGGACTATTTTTAGCAGCGGATTAGTCTACATTTGATGCTTTAGTGAGTATTTGTGTCAGCAGGACAGTGTGTGTGGGATTGAGTCAAAATAAACTACAGTTTGTGTGTTCATGGTGATGAAGGAACATGTGTGGCTAGCTTGTGTGTTTTTAACAATGGAGGAAGATAAAGATGAGCTCACCCTCTTCAGCAGGCGGGCAGAGTCCTCGCTGATGTGCGTGAGGCGGCTGATGACGTTGTTCAGGTAGAGGTCACTGAGGGTGGCGTGGTCCTTACTCTCCCTTCTCACCTAGAAAAGACAGATGCAGGGTGATGCAGGAATATCTCTGATGTTTCCATGTTCCCTATTTAAACTACAATTACTGCCATGTGGTTGTATGCCTCCGCGCACCAGTCAAGTCACACATGCAGATTACATCCGTGTCTGTATAAACATGACAGCTTCATACATATCTTCCCCACAGGCAGCACAGAAGATCTATACAGCACAGACTCAAGCTTAGTGTCAACAATTTCATATCTGACCAAATGTCTCTCCTTCTGTCCGTGAGACAAATGTTGAATAATGGCCAGAAAAGTGGTTTTGCAGAACATTACGATGTCATAGTGAAGCTGACCTTTGACCATTTGGATATAAAATATCAGCACTTCATTTTATCCTGCTAGACACAGATAGTGACATTAGCATTTTGAGCGCTGTTACTAGTTTAAATCACCTGGTCCGTTTGCTTTAGAGAGGAAGAGACCTCTGTGGATAATAATGAAGCAATTCTAAGCAGGAGAAGTTTGAGCTGGTTGCAATCGGCAGTCATCACTGCTAGATGCCACTAAATCCCCCTAAATCTTACACAGTGGACCTTTAATGTTAGCTTCCTCGCTGCTGTTTAACCCAAATCATTTCACTTCAATCGCTTATTTACGCACACATATTTTAAAGGCAGGTGACGAGTGAAACAAAGATGCGAGCAGGAGACGCATGCAGTTAAAAAGACATAACAAAATATACAAATTCAAGCACTTTCAGTGACCCATGTCTATGTTTTTCAATTTCCAAAGTCTTTTAAGGCCTTAATTTTGTTCCCCTCGAATTCACAAAACGTCAAGGATTGCAGGTCCCCCGAAAACCCAGCCAACACACAAACAACTGACCTGGTTTAGCAGCAGGTACCAGCAGTTAACTGGAGAAAGCAGGTTCTGATCCTTTCTGGAAGAGACAGAGAGATCTTTCAAACAAAGAAAAAACAAACCAGTTTCTGCCAATTACACTTCAAAGAAAGTTAACAAGCTGCAGAACACAGAGGAGAATTTACAGCCAGACAGTTTTCTCAGGAGCTTGGTTATTTTTCCAAACCTCAACAAGAGCTAAAAGAGGGATGAATAATAGACTTAAATTCACCAGGTGGCCAAAAACATGTACGAGTCTAAATGTATATCCTTAATCTTTGTCTTGGAGAGTGGAAGCTAGTTATCCTGTTAAAAATAATTCCCCCTACATGTAACTTTTTCTATTCAAAGTCTAATTCAGATTGCTCAAATTATAGAACAAGAGAGACGAAACAAATTCTGCACATTAGATTATGCTCCTATAAATGTTTAATGCAATTAACACCCAGGTGATGTTTCACGCTAAATCCTCTTTAACAGACGTTTCTTCTCTCTTGTCCAGCACCGAATATTTTGTCGTCTTGATGTGCGTGCTTTTGTGGACTTTCAAATCATTGCATAGACAACCTCACTTTTCAAAATGTCTTATTTTGGTTACGACTGTAGCGAGTACAAGTGCAAACACACACACACTCAGACCTACTTGTATTGCTGATGGTCTTTCGTGCTGCGTGTTTTGGCCATAAACCTCTCGGCAAGCTTCTCCAGGTTTCTGGAATATTCCGTTTCGATCTCGGACTTCTTCCTGAAGAAGTCCTGCAGGTCCTGAAGCAGCTGGACTCGCATTTCTGTTTGCTGCTCCAGACAGCGCTGCTGCTCCACCAATTGGGCGCGCACATCTACACACACACACACACACACACACACACACACACACACACACACACACACACAGAGATGACATTGTAAATTAGACACTTTGGACATTTTTTAAAACGTGTGGCAGCAATATATTGGGATATTAATCTTTCATTCATTCAATGTTTTTGTTTCGTTCATTCATTTTGTTGTTGTCACGCAGTGAAAAACGTGACTCTGCACTCTGTTTTCATGGCGGCGCAACAATCAGCGCAAGCAGCGCTCTAACTGTTTGGTGTTTTCCCGACCTTGAAATTCTCGCTGCCTATCTTTTTGGTGTTTTGGTGTCCAGCACAGAGCACATGGTGCAGAGGTGGGAGGTTCATTCAAATGAGGCAGTGCAGGGAAAGTTGTTGGTATTTTGGTGGAAAATGAGTTTGTGCTGAGTATAGATGTTTAAGAACTACGTCTGTTTCTGCTGCCACTCTGAGAAAACTAAATCCTGAAAACAAATGTGCAGCAATAACAGAAAGATGCTTAAATTTAAAAAAAAACCAAACATTAGAATTTATCATTGTTTAACCAGTAATGTGTTTAAATCAGCATTAAGAAAATAATATTTAATGTGGTCAAAGCAAGAACATCTATGAATAAACAGATGTGATTCTTCAAGCAGTTAATTTATGAGGTATGAAGAGTTTCTTCTTCAGTTCATTAACTCTCTGCAGACGTCTGAAAACAGCAGGACACGCACTTACGGTGCATTGTGTTTACTGTCATTACATCACGTTAATGACTCCAGACTGCGACACAATAACCACACACAGCTCTACACACATCAGACGGGTCAGTTTAACTCTTTCATGCAGGAGACTTCAGAAAACAGAAGCTCATTAATCCTCTGCTACTGCCTCCTGTCCAACTTTCTTTTTAACTCAAGTGGCGTCTCATGTTTTATTCTTTAAGCGCATCATGCTAAAAAACTGCCGAGTCAACTTTTATGATATGATCTCATCATGTGTGACATAAGAAACAGTAAAATTAAAACTGAAAAAGCTTCAGATTGATGCTTTTTCAAAATGCCCCAGTATACAAGCAAGAGGGGAGAATCAATATATTGACAGAAATATGCATTATTATTATTATTATTATTATTATTATTATTATTATTAACATTATTATATATAGAGCATGTGCAGAACACCTAGGCCAGTTCAGTCAGAGTTTTAGTTGGACTAACATGATATCCATCCATCCATCCATTTTCTTCCGCTTATTCGGGGTCGGGTCGCGGGGGCAGCAGCCTAAGCAGGGAAACCCAGACTAACATGATATTTTTTTCTAAAATCACATAAATGTACCGAGTGTGGCTCAAAGTGGTGGATCAACAGAGAGAAAGACATTACTATCCACAGAGTCATGTCTCTAACGTTACTAAAAGTCATCACATTTATGAGTCCTAAAATATGTCCATCATGACCCAAGATATTGGCACATCATCAGTTTCGGCAGATATTGGCTTTAAAATAAAATAATGGGATCAGCCAACATTTATTGACAATTTTTATGTCCAATGACTCGACAAACAGCAACGTTACATCAGGCTACTGATTCAAAATCAGACAATACATTTATTAATCAGCACTCACATCAAAACAGAGCACTAGCAGAGCGTAAAATGTGTTTTAATTTATGGGCCATTCTCTTTCAAAGTCAGTAGAGGGAGGCTTGGAGAAACAGCTGTTCAGGCATGTCAAGTGGTGCACTACGGCACCAAATATCATCCCCATATGGGGAAATCATCTACAAAAAGAGCATATTTATTCCAACCAGAGAAACCAAAAGATTAAGCATTTACATGGTTATTATGAGCTTTTTATCTTTATCTTTTTTTTTTTTTTTTTTTACAAATAATCGATAATCGCTGTAGTTCACAATGAAATAAAAGATTCCTCTTGCATTCGAGAGGCTGAGAACACTGAATATTCAGCGTGTTTGCTTGATAAATTATGTTTAATTAATGTTTAATTTCCTGTCAATCAGCCAATCAATTAAATCAGGTAATTGTTGAGCACCACCCCTCTTCTTCTTCTTCTTCCTCCTCCCTTCATTCTGTCTTTAATCCCTTATAATTACTGATGAAGACGGTCCATGTTTCTCAGAGGAGTCACCTTGGACGGCATCCTCTGACCGCATTAGAAAACCCTCACACATAAACACTCTCTACACAAGTGCACATGCACACACATACACACATACACACACACACACACACGCACGCACACACACACACACACACACACCATCAGTCAGTCCTACAGTCAGCATGGTAATGCCTGCCTGCACGCTTCACTGGCCGAGCTGTTTCAGAGCTGCAGCAGGAGAGAGAGCGGCTACAGAATACACAATAACCACACACACATAGACACACACACACACACACACACACACTCTGGTAGACAAACACACATTCACAAACACAGACAGACAGACACACACGAATCCCTGAGGGGACCCTATCCACTCCACTACCTGTTGTCTTGGCAACCACACACTGCGTGTGAACCATGTGATGAGGAAGGTGAAGACGAGAGCTCGGATCTGCCGCATCCACACACACACACACACACACACACACACACACACACACACACACACACACACACACACACACACACACGCACACACACGCACACATGCACACACACACACACACAGGACATGCTTCATAGATCTCTATAGGGAAACTGCTGTGGCCTTTGGTCCTCACAAGTCTATATACTCTCTCCGATACTGTATGTGTGGTGTGTGTGTGTGTGTGTGTGTGTGTGCATGTATTGATTCCTTACTAATTTAAAATGGCTGCCTTTTCATGTTCCTCTCAGACACTGTGAGCGTGCAACACTTTCATATAAATAAATGTCTGCTCTGCGTCCCTGAACGCTGTAATAACACCCTGAGCGGGGAAAATACTCCTTTCCGATTGGCTGGTCGGTCAAACGGGACATCCCAAATATGGTTTGAGGCGTCCCAGCAGTCAGAGGTTTAATCACTCGTCTAAATTGGTGTTGAGCCCCTGTTGGGCTGCAGTAACCATGGCAACCCCTCTGATGCTTTATGCTTTATAAGAATAATTCAAGCAGCAACTTCCAAGGCTGAAAACTGAACACAAGGCTAAAGTGTCAAATACTGCAGTTTCACAAACGGCCACTTGAGGCTGGCTCAACTTGCTTTCTACCTTGTTTATTCCATAAGAAAAAAAACAGAAGTGTTGCAAAACAGAAATCACTGTTTTTCGATGGGTTATGTGTTGGACTTTTGCTCTGCCTTGTTAGGGTTGCTAAGTTATGATTGGACTCAGATATTGAATTTTGCAAACATTATTAAACTTGGAAAGCAGACCTCTTCATAAACACTTTTTCATTGGTATAACTTCATTATCTGACAGTTTGCTGGGGAATACTGCTGCATATTTAATGTTATTCCCAGAGTGCTAATGACTGTTCCTCTTTCTCAAAAAAGCCAAAATGTAAATAAAGACCAAATATTCTCAGAGCTGATATATTTGTGACATACTTCATCTTGGGAGTAAAACAAACAGCAGTGGAGCTCTGTGTAAAAGACTCTTTTTGCCTTTCTTCAAATCCCATTCATACTTTCTGTAGGGATTTCAGACGCCACATCAAACAGTGTCAACGTTAACTTCACTGCTGACAAAAGATGTGATACTCTTTACATAAATATCTATCGGAGGCAGAAATATTTCAGCTACTATCGAAAGGAATGACATGAAGGTTTCTACACACACTCGCGCAGGTTAAGTTTTGAATTTGTCAAACACAACACATGCAAAACTAACGACATTCAGCCTCAACTTTACTCTGTGGTTACTGCTTATTAACACGGATGCATGCTTACATGCTAATCTAAGGCCACATCCACACTAAACCGTTTTTGATTGAAAACGAAAACAATCTCTGTACAAATGAGCATTTCAGCACCGTTTCAGAAATAATGACCATCCATACTACCATGCTTGGAAGCACATGGCCATTTACCTATACTGGGCATGCACATATCAGTGTAAACAGGAAGCAGATACTTCTACTCTGCAGGTGGTTGCTTAGTCATCAAAAATACTAAAAAAAAGATGAGAGATTTCTTTGCTTGGACCAACGAGTGAGAAAACAACATCAACTAACATAAAAGACTGCGGAAACAGTGTGTGACTGCTGTTACATTGCGTGAATTGTCAGTTATTTTTCCTCACCACACTGATGCAAAAATACATTTGCCAGTGATTATCTTAACTGAATATTACTCCAGCAATGAAATCAATCCATGTCATAACCATATTTTAAAGCCTCTGGGAATCTAAATCACCAAAAACTTTACTGATCTGTAATTTAAGGTCTTAAAAGCATAATAATAAGCATAAAAATGATCAGACATTAGCCTCAATCCAAATTTAAAATATTGTCATTTTAGTTTTTTCGCAGTTTCCTGAAGCTGGGTTGATTTGGACGTTATTCCTGATCAATATCACGTAATTTGGGTAAAGCAAATCAAAAATTCAAAGTCAGGTGTCAACTGATACTAATTTAACATGCCAAAATGAAATCCCTCAATGCTCCTTTCAATACCACAGATGTAACATTATCAGACGTGGCGAATCTTCAACTAAAGTAACATTATATGTGCAGCAAGCAGCGTTTGTGTATGTTAGCTGGGTTTTACCAACGTTACAAAGAACAAATTAAGAATATGACACTTGCATTTGCTAACCCTAAAGTGCCACCACGTATCATTGTATTTATAGTTGTAATAACAAATGGGTGCATCTCAGCTTGTGTCGCATGTGCTACGTTATGCTAACTGTATGCTAAAGTTATATCGATAACAAAGCTTTTAATAAACTTCCTATTCAGTGACTGAGTGAAATGCATTATTCTGTGAATCTTCTGAAGTTCAGAGGGTGTTTGCAAACCCTCTGAGTGCTGGAGCACACTCTGGCACAAACAGTACTGTTCGTAAATTCAGAGCGCTGTTGGAATGTACTGTTCAGGTATCCAAAAAGAAAACGCATTAGTGTCGCGTAGCCTTAGGTGGTAAATATGGCAAACCTGCTAAACATGGGCACATTTACCTTAAAGCAGCGCTGTGGTCGAGGAACTGAGGAACTGGTTTTGGACTGTTAGTTGAACAAAAGTAATTTGTAATTTGATGTCACGTTGGCTGTTGGTAATCATAATCTGCATTTTTCACTATTTTCTGCCAATTTATAAAAAAAACCCCAATATATCAGCTAATCAAGGAAAGAATCAGATCAACTGTCTACTGATCAGCTGATAATGAAAATAATTGTTGCTGCAGCACACGAGTGTGTGAAGAAAAAAAAGACTCAGGTTTGCTGTGGCAGAAAAGGAGGAGGAGGACTGAAGCAGATCCAGCGAGGAGCCGAGATTGTATCAATGAAACTCCTCTGCTTGGATCGCAGTCAATTGAAAGTGAAAGGAGGAAATCCGCCGCACTTTTGCCTTTTGATGTCTGAAACGCTTCTTCTTAGAAAACCTCCTCGAGTGTCCTCGTAACACCCCCAAAGACAAGACGCAGCCTCTTTGATCAGAGCAACTACAGTCGGCACGGCACAATGTAGACAATTTACCGAACAAGGAGAATTTGTCTTGTGAAATCTCCAGACTGATTCACTCTGAAAGCTCTACAGAGCTCGATTTGTGGTTTCAGTAGGTCAGGCACCACCGAGAGGTCAATAAATCATTAATTTCAGGGTTATTTTCTTTGTTCATAGTAATAGTCTGCAACATTTTCATATAAATAGAAGGTCATTTTGTGGCTTTTCATCACATGGAATCTGGATTAGCTATGTATTCACTGTGGACTCCTAAACAAAGTTAAACGAGATTCATTTCAATCACTTCTTCACGCCACATTAGTGAGATTATGTGAGCACAGCTCTGTTTATAGAGGCTGGAACGGATCCTAAAATGCTGTAATTTGTTAAGCTAAAGACACCAAAGATTTAAAGTAGAATACGATGCCAAAAACCTGGATGTGATCAGCACCTGTAGAGTGTGAGCTTCAGCAGTAAAATGATTTCTGCTGCATGTTGTTTGTACATCTAAAAATAATCTCAGAAAATGATAATTCATGAAGTCACCTCCAGTTGGTCAATGGCCAAAATAACTTCAAAAGGTCAAAAACTGTTTTAAGACTCTGTGTTGAGCAAGGGCTATCAAACGCAGCTGTGGACTGTCAGTACCAGATGATTCAACAAAGACGTCGGCTTCAATATTCATTAATTAATCAGCTTCTGCAGAAAACGGTGCAAGAACACAAGTTTATGTGTGAATTTGAAGGTTGAAGGCGAAAAGCAGAGGGGTGGATTTATTGAATGAAACACAGCATTACTGTAGTTACCAAATTGGTCTAAAATTAAATAAACTTTGAAGATGTGATTAGGAGTTTCTCACTAAAAACCCTTAAGTTTTCATGTACACAGGTCGGAATCGGAGAAGATGAATAATCACAAAAGACATTCAATGTCCGATTTATCATTACGGATTTATTTTACTAGGTATCCAAAAAGAAACTGCAGTTCAAGGCTGGATTACTAAACTACTGGCAGGGATACAATCACACCAGAGCCCTAGTTGGAGCAGCAGGATGGCTAATGTTAGCTACTGAGTTAGTAAGTCTCTCTGTCATGCCGTGTTTGAGGTATTTAACGTCTACAGCTTGTTTGCAATCACGTGATTCTGATGACGAGCAAGAGTCAGATGGTGGACAGTAAGTGAAGATCAGTTGGGAATTGTTAGAAATGGAGGAAAGTGAATATGCTAAAGCCTTAGATGGACCTGCACCAACAGATATCATCAGATACTTTCTAAACACATTGGACATGATCCCTACTCTTCACTGAAAAGAGATGTTTCCCACAGGTTGACCCATTTGCCTGGCATGAAGGCAACTGATGTCACAAATGACTTATTCCTGCAAACCTCCTACTACGTGGCTAGCCAAACGAAGGCGTACTGGAGTCTTGATGCTTATAATTATTTTGTGGCCGGGTCAACCACATCGTATTGAAAGAAGCACTGAATGACTGCCGTCTTGTTTCTGCCCGGGTGAGTATGTTTGCTTGAGAATCACTGTCTTTCAATTATTGCTATTTCAACTCTAAAGTAACTTTACATGGATGGATGCAGCACTGGCATCAGGCTATGTGCTGGCTGGTTAACTGTAGCTGCTATTTTCTACCTTGTTCTGTTAGGTCAACCATTCTTGGTGGTGTTCAGAAACACCACTGAAAACTTGACATACAAAAGACTTTAAGTGTCACTAGTTTTGGGACTCAAAGGTAGCTTGTTTTTTCCAGATTTGACCTGTTGGCACAGCTGTAAAAGTCAGATTTTTCTCATCAGTCCTTCTCCAACACTAATTGGTAAGACGAAGTCGTGCAAACAGATCATTTGGAAAAGCATTACAGTGCGCAGTTAATTTTCGGATAATATTACATTGGAGATTATGTTTATTTTTCACTAGAGACATTTCACCCATCTGAACAGAGTTTAATGTCAAGCCCTGTGACTTTAAAGTAAGATGCTTTCGGGGAAACACAACATTTCTAGGTGAAGTGCATGCAGTGCATTGTGGCATTTTGGTTAATTTTTTGCAGATTTTTTTCCCCATCGACCAATCGACTGAAAAGTAGGTACAATTTAAGTCGACCAAGTTCTCTTAAGTGATTACAGCCCTATATTTTCACTGTTTTATGACATTTCATAGATCACGTTATCAAGTGATTGTCAGTTTAATTGAAAATTTAAAAAAAAAAGAAGGTGCGCTACGTCATCTTTCCTCAGACAACTAACTTCCTTCCATCCTCGGCCCCTTTCGATGTTGTGACTCATTCATTAATCATCATTCATTCATTCTTGTTTGAATGATCTTATTCATCCAAACTCGTCCACGTTCACTTTTATAATAACAGAAAGTGTTTATATGTGTGCATGATGTCACAGGAACAGGAAGCTCACACCGTCTTCCCCAGGTGACCGTTACCATGACGACCAGGTCCAAGGACATGGGGGCAGAGTACTGCTGGATCATCAAGAAACACACACACACACACACACACACAATGATGTCGGGGCCTTTGATTCGACCCTCCAGAATATTTAACTTGATGAAGAGTCACTTCATTATGTCCTCCTCCTTCATCCCCTCCACCTCCTTCTCTGCTCCTCCACCTCCTCTGTCTGCAGGTATGCAGATGTGAGGTCACTAATCACCTGCGTGCACACGCAGGCAAAAACAGGAGCTGCAGCCGCTGCATGCAGCAGGAAACACTCCATCTCTGCCTCGCGTCTGTCTCTCCTCTCCCCCCTGCAGAGCTCTTTTCTTTTCTCCTTTTCCATTTGCATTTTCTCATTAAGACGCTCCTCATCTCCTTCAGACAGGGGAGGAGGTGTCAAACACACACACACATTGGTGAGGTGACGCTCCAAATATCAGGAGCGTGCTCAGTTGAGCGTTATCGAGCACACAAATATGTACCGTCAGCACTGTGCATAATCCGCTACCTTTCCGCGAGGCTCACCTCACCTCAGCGAGCGGACCCCACCTCCTCCTGTGTATACATTACACACCACCTCCTGCACGGACCAATCAGGAGCCAGAGCAAGGAGGCAGACTTGGAAAGCACATAGTTACAACGCGGATCTATACGCCGGGCTCTCGGCAGGAGGCAGAGAGGAGCGAGGGGGGCTTTATCCGAGCGGTCACTTCAATGCAGGGGCATCCCCGAGTGTGCGCTGGCAGGACGCCAGAGCAAAGGGCCAGACACGCACACACAAACAGGTACAAGTGTGTACAAACAAGACTTCTCACGCGGGGGCCATAACACTCGCCACTACTCTCCATTAAATTTAATCACTCCAAGTGTGTCGATTCATTGTGTGTTGTGGTGACAGAAAGAGCACAGCAGGGTGAGGACGAATGAGAAGAGGAAGGAGAAGGAAGGAGGAGGAGGAGGAGGAGGAGGAGGAGGATGGAGAGTAATTGTGCATGAGAGGAAGGACATTATTTCTGAATGAAGCAGCTTGAATTTTGACAATTTGAACTCAAGAGAAAAAGGTAATCCGCCGTGGAGTAAACACATTTCCTCCTCCTCAGACGGGGATTCAGGTGGAGGAAAGCGAGTTGGTTTTTCAGAGCTGAGAGTGATGGAGATGGAGATGGTGTGGGCGTAGGTGACAAGTGAACATGGAGGTGTGAAGCGCCATGTGGCGAGGGAAGAGCTGTGTAGGAATGAAAGATGGGGGGAAAATCTGAGGCTGTGCTTCTGATGGAACCTGCCCGAATGAGATGTCGCACTGATAAAGGTCGGACATTTTGAACTGGGCCCATCCAGCAGGTGCACAAGGAGGCGGCTTCACCACACCTCTGGCTCAGAAAATGAGGCAGCCTGTTAGAGTTGTACGAAAAGGTCATTTGACTTGTCCGTCGCCGCCCCTACCAACGCAGGGATGGTGGTAACCATGGCGCCAGCGGGAGGAGGAGGAGGAAGAGGAGGGGGGAGCTGTCCCACGGTCATGGCAACCACTATTCCAGGATGTCATCATCATCATCACCTTAAAATGTGTTCACGCTTTAGCATCATGCCATCAGGTGATCTATGGGGACCACACACACACACACACACACACACACACACACACACTGCTGCAGTCACAGCCTCAGAGGAATACCAATGGAAAGACTCCCAGACGGACACTCGCCTCAGGTCTGAGTATAAACGCCTGCACACACTGGGTGGAAGATCAAGGGGCTCTGCAGAACATACACACACACACACACACACACACACACACACACACACACACACACACACACACACACACACAGATGCACACACATCCTCCTCCCCCCTCAGGCGCCATGCAGCACTCAGGATGAACCCAGAAATCCTGACGTCTCACGGTGAGGTGTCAGCTCCCATACACACCCTGAATGAATCCAGAGCATGTGCACGAGGGCTGAACATGCTGGCAGACAGGTGTGCGTGCATGTCTGCATGAGCGCGCGTGTGAGCGTGCACAGGTGAGAAATGGTGGGTGTGCCTGATCGGCTGCAGGAGGTGTTAATGCTGAAACATCATTAAAATTGATCCTACCTTTCACTTGGCTCTCGTACTCCGCGAGGATTTCTTTGTCCTTCTTGCTTTTGTTTGAGTTTGACATGTCGTCACAGAGGAGGTGACCGATCAGCAGGTGAGAAGGGAAAGAAAAAAAACTGCAAAAATCCCGATTTATTTCCCTCCGTGTGCACCGCCCGAGGCTTCACGCGCGAACATGCTAGTTGGATCCATCCAGTGCCGCAACAACACAGCCAGTAGTGGCCCCGCACCTCCACGCTGAGGAGCAGGAGGAGGAGGAGGAGGAGGAGGAGGAAGAGGAGGGGGCACGCGCGTGAGAAAGCACGCACACTCAGTGAGAAATTACCCTCTCGTGACCGCAGCCGCGAGGACCCGCAAGACCCATGGAAAGAAATATCAGATTTAAAAAAAAAAAAAAAAGCTGCAAACTGAGCTTCCGTTTTCTTGCAGTCACCTCGCGCGCTGCACGCACATGCACCGGTCTGCAGGGAGGGGGGGTCGGGCACACGCCCACTAGGTACAAACGCAACGGACCACACACACATGCAGACACACACTCACTCACACACGCGCCACGCTGAGACTTCGGTGTGTGTGATGTTATCTTCACCCCGCCGTAACCTTTCGCACGTGCAGCCGCGCACGCGCGCGCACACACACAGAGTGACCAGTCAAAAGCGCGTGAGGATAATACCAATAACAGTAAATGAAACGCCGGTGAGAAAATGGGTGTGTCAGCGCTGGAGGCGGGACCGGAGACGTGATTGACAGCTGAGGTAACCAGTGAGTCACAGAGAGTCCTGACATTCAGCAGAGTGAGAAGTGAACTCTCAAACTCAACTTCATTCCCCCCCAAATGAACAATAAATGCATTTTTTGTATTTGTGAAGGAGAAACTATTGAACATAATTTTGTTATTTTTATATCCTCTCTTTTTGGTTTGATTTACAAAGCTACTTTTAAAAATAAAATAAAATAAAAAGCCCTCACAAAGTTAGATGTATTTCTCATTTTTAAAAATCGCAACCTCTCTCTCACCTGATGAAAGTAATTGATTGATTAATTGATTTAATTGTTATTTTAGCAAAATATTATATGCATAAAAGGTTTTGGTTCTACAGCCTTTTTTTCTATTTTTAGAGATACTTTTATTATTATATATTTTTACTAGAGATGTACAATATTTTATTTTTTTCTTTTTGGCAATATCCGATATGCCGATATAACAAGGCATTTAACTGACAACTGATATTGACTGATCCACTTTTTTCCCAACCTAATTTTAGTGATCATCAAGACTCTTCTGTGTAGAATTAACATCATATTATGCATATTCTTATCATGATGGCTCACCAGCAGATGGAGACATAAAATACCATGCTTTTCAATGTATGTAATTTTCATTCATTGTGTAAAATAAGAAAAATAACTCAACTTGGGGTTGATGTTTTGTACATGTTCACTTTCTCAATTAAAAATAACTGTAACGGTGATGTTACCTTGTCTTCTGTCATGGTTTCCACCGAATCAGCAGATTTTGCCGCCCATGTCTCCCTCCAGCATCAGACACCAAACTCTTTCTGCTGACCTGTCTCTGCACGAGTCTTCATTTCAGCTGTCTAAAGAGAGCAGAGTGACAACGATCAGTTCAGTTGTATTTTTACAGGATGCCCCAATGTGCATTATACACACTACGTCCAAACTGAATCCTCATTAGGTCAAATTAAAAAAAAAACAACAACAACAAAAAAACCTTTCTATTTGTAGCTTTTTGTCTCCATCTAGTGACAAAATTTGAGAACTGTCACCTGATGGATTTAATACAAAAGAGCTCTGATCTGGCTGATATCCGTCCTGTTTAGGAACCCACAGACTCCATGACTGTACATATGTTAAAGTAATAATTAAAACTGCAAAATCAACCCCTTTACTGCCTCAAATACATAGCATATAAATCTATCAGAACTTCAGCCTCCAACTGCTAGGCCTAGTTTGTAAAGTTAAAAAACTCTGACAGTTATGCAATACAATAATCTGTCCAATTATATGATTAAATTTCGTTGAGTGTCTGAAATGATAAGTGTCCTCACAATGAAAGATATGAAAGCTTCACTGCTGGGGGCTCAAGCATTTGTGACATTAAACAGCTTGTGACATTTTTTTTGTAATGGACAAATTATTATAGAGCTACAAAGTATTCATAATAACCTGACAAAGCCCTGTGAAACAGAAGCAGAGCATGCCATCTCCAACAAATCTAAGATTTAAGATGTAGTTATTAATTTTTTTCCTGATAAACATTGATATATTTGTCCTAAAGCAAATATCAAAATTCCTTAATTGAAAACCGAATACCTACACAATTAAAACATATTCGAACAGCCGAATATTCGGGCCCAGCCCTACAAGGTTCCCACACAATTTATGGACAAAATGTCAACACCTTTCCATGACTTTTCAAGGACCCATAATAGTTTAACTCCACTTGGCCAGCATTTTTAAAAACATGTGAAATAAAGTCTAGTTGAACATAATTTCAGCTAGCTGGCAAACATGAAGTGTGAGACCAAATGCCGGGAAAAAATAAAGAAATATACCCGATGATAAAAAAATGTTGTCACACATCGGTGCATGTTAGAGGTACGTTATATTCACAGCTGAGGAAAATAAATGTGACGTTATGTTACACCATGTGGACGGATTCCACAGAAGATTACTGTAACAATGTCTTTAACCACAACAAAATTCCAAGAATTTTTCAAAACTTTCAATGATTTTTACTAATTCCATGACTTTTGCAGGCCTGGAAAATGTTGTTGTGAAATTCCATGACTTTTACAGGTTTTCCATGACCGTGGGAAGCCTGGTTTAATTAGTCAACCTGATAATAATTTGCATTTGCTACATGGAGATGCCTGTTTAGTCCTTGAAACCATTTATGAGTTTTTTAATTTACTTATATTTGCGGTTATTTTCAGACCACACGCTCGTACTGATTGGACATGTGATATCTGGAATAAAATCCTTTCCATTGTACTGCCATCCCAGACGAGTGTTTCCTGAGGTCCCCCTCCTCGACATTACTGTAAAGTTTCTCTCAGCAGGTCAAACTCTGACGGACTTCCAGCTGCAGAGGAGCTTATCTCATAACTCAGAGTCCTGAATGGCACTAAAAGTCCCTAAAAGTTAAGAGAGTTTCCTCTGAGGAAACACAAACAAAGAAGTCCTGTGAGAGAGAGGGAGCGGGTGTTGACTCTGTTGCTGCGGATGACATAATGTTTGATGAATGAACCTTAATCACTACAGTCAAAGATGATTGATTGGTCGACAGGTGAGGGCTCTGCAGCGGTGGGAGGAGTACTCAGATCACTACACGGGAAAAATACTCTGTTACAAGTAAAAGTCTTGCATTCAAATTTCAAATTTAAAGTAAAAGCGCAAAAGTATTACCAGCAAAATATACTTAAAGTGAAAGGAAAAAAAGAAAATCATATAAGGTAGATGGGTGAATGGTGCTGCTGTATTTCCACTGCTTCCATATCTATTTATATATGCTGCATTCATGTGTTGTTGTTTTTAATACTTATGTGTTGTTCAATTTGATTAGATTTTATTTAAATTCTGTTTCCTCTTTTTTGTTTAATTATTTTCTTTATGCATGAATATATTCGTGTGTATTTATTTATTTAGTTTGCTATATTTGCTTTTATCACTATTTTACTTGTATATATATTTAAGTAGTAGTAGTAGTAGTAGTAGTAATAATAATAATAATTATTAATATTATTATTTGTAATAATGACTTTATTGCATCTTTCAAAACAGAGCTCACAAAGTGCTTTGGCATTCAAAGCAAAGCAGAGGCAAGAAACCCAAGAGGCAAAATAACAACAGAATCCAGACAATAATGTCAAACTAAGGCCAGACAAGAATTAAGGTAAAATTAAACAAGAAAACGACAAAAACACGTTAGAAAATACCCTAACAAAATAAAAGCAGTAAACACAGAATACCACTACTACTTATAATAACAAAAAGCAGGATCAACA